>NC_091587.1:20810628-20823128 GCF_042767895.1 Penaeus vannamei | reverse complement strand
TTAAAGTAAATAATTCTGCTCCTCAGTGAAGATATGAGATGTGCGAGCAAACTCGTCTTGGCATTGGCCATTTGCTCAACATTTTGAGAGGTTTCATTTGTTCTTTATAACCTGATCAACAAGAAACTGTAGTGGACTGGATCATTAAAATAGATATTGCATATGAAATTATATTTTCAACAAATATGTCTATTAAGTCTCTGCACTTCCTGCCAAGGGCAAAGGCCAGCAAACTCCTCAATGTATAAGTTGAATTATTTTATAGTAACAGCATTACAGCATATGTTTGTATTATTATGTTTTAGAAAATGCAAATGAAATATCCATGTTGATATGTTGTAAATAACTTACTAATTATCTGTTGATAAGGTTTTTAAAATGTTCTAAATATTTATGACAAGGTTTTATAACACAGGTTATATTTAGAGAATAAAGAATTGTTATGAATATCAAAATCTGAAATATATTTATTTCTTTTCGGGATCACCTACAGCTGTTAATTACATTGCGATGGAAGGCCACTGGTTGCTTCCCTTTGGCTATTGCTGACACTTGACGTTTCACATCTATTTGTGAGCAACAGCACTTTCCAAACTTGTCCAACCCATTGCATCTCTGCTACAAGAATATGTGAAACGACCATCGAGAGAACAATTTTCAATTAAGTCTGATGATAAACCGGGATTTTTTTTCTAATCGGCCATCAACATTATTTTTATTAATTCTATAATAATGATTGCAATAATTTATGTTATTATTATTATTATTGCCGCTGTTATCATTACGTTTATTATTATTGATATCATTATATTTATTATTGCTCTATCATCATTATTATTATTATACTTATTTATCATTATTGTTAATATTAAGATTTCTGTTACTATTGTTATTACTAGTAGTAGTGTATATATTAGTGTTTTTTGTTATCAGTATTACTATTATTGTTGACATTATTATAACCTCTGCCAAAGATATAAACCAATCGGCAGTAAAACGTATAAATGGAGAGGCTGGGAGGAGGGGAAAAGCCCCTCCCACCCAGCTGGGAGGGCGACTGCTGGAGCGCAGGCTGGGAACGGGGACTACCCGTCTCGCCTGCGCTCTGGTGGCCGCCAGCCCAGAGTGAAGCTTGTGGGGGAAAGCCCTCGGGAACCCCACAGGTGGATGATGGGGCACGCAGCCCGCCACCCCCTTTTATATGGGGCAACGTCGGTGGGGGTGGCAGAGGTGGCATCCACCCGGAGCGACTGCCAGAGGCTAAACCTCAGGCGGGAAGTCAGGGTGGGGCCTTGGAACGTCCGTTCTTTGCGTCAGGATGATCAGTTGCCTCTACTGTCGAGGGAGCTGGGGAGGCTGAGAGTTGAGGTGGCTGCTCTCTCGGAGGTGAGGAAGCCTGGCAGCGGCACGACCTGTGTAGGTGGCTACACCTATTACTGGTCGGGCCGCAGCGATGGCCACCATCTCCAGGGAGTAGCCATTGCCGTCTCCAGCAGACTCCAGCCCTCGGTAGTAGAGGTTACTCCTGTTGATGAGCGTATAATGGTATTGAGATTGAAGCTTTCTTTTGGCTTCATGTCTCTTATTGCTGTGTACGCTCCTACCGATGTTTGTAAACTTGACGTGAAAGAGATGTTCTACGCCAAACTTACATCTGTGGCAGACAGATGTCCCCGACGAGATATTCACATTGTTCTGGGCGACTTCAATGCGGTATCTGGCTGTGATCGAGCTGGCTATGAGATGTCTGTCGGTCCCCATGGTTCAGGAGCTGATGCCGGTAGCGAGAATAGCCTCCTTTTCCGGGACTTTGCTAGGTCCCAGAAATTGAGGATTTCTGGCTCCTGGTACCAGCGCCCAGACCCACATCGTTGGACATGGTACAGTGATGCGGGTAACGCAGCCAAGGAGATCGACCACATACTTGTTAGCACTCGTTGGAGGATCCTTCAGAATTGCAGGGTGTACAGGAGTGCTGAGTTCTGTGGTACTGACCATAGATTGGTTGTGGCTACCCTCCGAGTCCACTTCAAAACCCCCCAGCGGTCAAATGATCACCCTAGGGTGTTTCATTTGGACAGGCTGAGGGAGGGGGAGTGTGCCCGCGGGTTTGCTGAGGCAATCTCTGATCGTTTCGCAGTGCTTGGCAGTCTGACAGACCCTGTTCTTCTGTGGGATACCTTTAAGCGTGAAACGCTTGATGCAGCTCAAGATACGATTGGTGTACGCCCGAGAGCAGTACAGAATTCCATCTCGCGGGAGACACTGGAAGCCACAGATGCATGTCGTGCGGCTCGTCTGACAGGGGATCGGGAATTGCACCGTTCTCATGTGCGCAGAGCTCGGTCCCTGTTAAGAAGGGACAAGGAACAGTTTATTAGGAGTCTTGCAGAGGAGGTAGAAGGCCATTTCTTAGTAAATGACCTTCGTCCTGCATACCAAGCCCTGAGAAAGCTGAACTCCAAGCCCTCTTCACAGGTGACAGCAGTTCGCTCAGTAAGTGGTCAGATCGTTTCAGATCCTGTTGCGGTGCGGGGACGTTGGGCTGAGTATTTTGAGCAGCTGTACCAGGTTGACCCACCAACAGTTAACTTGGATGCGGGTAGTGTCGAGATCCCGCTGCCGGATCCACCTATCAGTGAGGACCCTCCCTCCCTAACTGAAGTTAGGGGGGCGATTTCCAAGCTGAAGAGTGGTATAGCAGCTGGTATCTGCAGCATACCAGCTGAACTGTTAAAGGCTGGTGGTGAACCTATGGCACGGGGGTTACATGCTGTCTTGGCTGCCATCTGGCAGTCCGGTTCCGTTCCTCCTGACCTGTTGAGGGGTGTGGTCATCCCTCTCTGGAAGGGGAAGGGGGACCGTTGGGACTGCAGCAATCACCGAGGCATCACACTGCTCAGTGTACCAGGCAAGGTCCTCGCCCACATCCTTCTGAGACGTATCAGAGACCATCTACTGAGGCACCAGAGACTGGAGCAATCCGGATTCACTCCTGGTAAGTCTACAATAGACCGTATCCTCGCGCTTCGAGTCATTGTAGAAAGCCGTCGTGAGTTCGGGCGTGGGCTGCTTGCAGCCTACATCGACCTCAAGAAGGCGTTCGATACGGTGCATCGGGAGTCACTTTGGGAGATCCTGAGGCTGAGAGGAATACCAACAAGGATTATTGGACTAATAGCAAGCCTGTATACTGGTACTGAAAGTGCTGTAAATTGTGGTGGGGGCCTGTCGAGCTTCTTTCCTGTTAGTTCAGGAGTGAGGCAAGGCTGTGTCCTTGCACCAACTCTTTTCAACACTTGCATGGACTGGATACTGGGCAGAGCTACTGTTCAAAGTCATTGTGGGGCAACGCTGGGCAATATCAAGGTTACAGACCTTGACTTTGCTGATGACGTTGCCATTCTATCTGAGTCTTTGGAAACCCTAGTGGCGGCTCTCAATGCATTTAGCAATGAAGCAAAGCCCCTGGGTCTAGAGGTCTCCTGGACCAAGACCAAGGTCCAGGAATTTGGGGACTTGATAAGAGAACCTGTTCAGTCGGTACGTGCTTGCGGTGAGGACATTGAAGTCACAGAGAGCTTTACATACCTTGGTAGTGTAGTTCATAACTCTGGGCTGTCAGACCATGAAGTCAGCAGACGGATTGGCCTGGCAGCAGGGGTCATAAACTCTCTCAACAAGAGTATTTGGAGATGTCGGTACCTGTGCAGAAGGACCAAGCTTCGGGTTTTCAAGGCCCTGATAATGCCAGTTTTGCTATACGGTAGCGAAACCTGGACATTGTCCTGTGCCTTGGAGGCTCGTCTTGAAGCCTTTTGCAATAGGTCCTTGCGCCAGATCATGGGGTACTGTTGGCGGGACCATGTGTCCAACCAACGGTTGCACCGTGAGACTGACACAAGCCCTGTTATCTGCACAATCCGTGATCGCCAACTCAGGCTATACGGCCACCTGGCTCGCTTTCCTCAGGATGATCCTGTCCATCAGGTCGTCTCTATTCGAGACAACCCTGGGTGGAGGAGGCCTGTGGGACGACCGAGGAAGTCATGGCTTGGGCAGATCGACCAAACCTGCCGTGAAGAACTAGAGATGGGCCGAGTCCCTGCCTGGCGTCTAGCCATGAGGGATCCTCGTAGGTGGAAGCGAAGGGTGGATGCGGCTATGCGCCACCGTCGGCGTCAGCCCTCATGATGATGATGATGAAAGAGGTTATGTTTTTAGCAGCATTGGTTAGTTTATTGGTTAGCAGGATAAGCCAAAAAGTTATTAAAAGATTATGAAATTTTTACAACAGATACTATTAAATTTTGGTGTTGATCCGGATCCTGCGCAGGATAATTGAGAAAGTTATGAACATATCTTTAGGATTCATTAGCATTGCGAGATCGAGAAACACGGACGTCGCCAGTGTATTTAACAAAAGGTTGATTTTGCTGTATCACAACAGTTTGTCAGTAGATGCATCAAAGAAACTTTGTGGTCAATTGCACGGAATTTTAAACGCTTTGTTGTGCTTCCAGATAGGCTAACCATTCAGGCTGCCAATCGAAAATTTCAGGACTGCTAATTTTCCTGGTGTAATTGGAGCAATAACTGCATGCATATTGTAGTGGACGACGTCGCCAAATACGTCGTCTCACTCCAGGACGTACAAAACCCCCGATATCTCTTACTTCTACCTCTCCCACAGGCCTATTATTGAAAAAAGGGATGAACCAGAGGTGGCAACACTCCCATCGGCCGCGAAGGGATGACATTTTGCCCTGCATTTTTTAGTGAGACTATTCGGGAGACTATTGTGATTTGGCGTCATCTCCCCTGCATCCTCCTCTTTAGCAACCCACGGACATCGGCTGCCCATGCTTCGCCGATGCCCGAGGAATAAGTTGTTTATTTCCGCCAGTGAGGAGGATGCTCGCACACGGCGTTTTGCCACAACGGAACCTTTTTATTATTTTCAAATAAAAATATTCTGTATTATTTATTGGCACCTCTCTCACCCCCTACATCACAACCTCAGATGGGTTTTAAGCATATTTATTTTATTTCAATTTTAATTATGAAACAGAAAATTCTTTTTATTTTTTTAAGTCGTATTTTATTTCTTACATCTTTATAATGATTTACTTTTAATTACTTTTATTTGATCAGATTTTCTATATTGCTACCACTTTTACGATGGTTATTTTAATGTTAAGCTTTATTTCAATTTCTTAAGTTGATATTTTTATCGTTTTATTATTGAAATATTTCCATTTTATAGTTTTTTTTATGGATTTCAAAATGAATTTTATCAATTTAGTAATAGAGGGAAAACCCTGATTTCCCTCTATTACTACTCGAGGGATTCGAAATTTGGTCGTGACCCTGACTGCTTGTGAGGTAACCCTGACCTCCCCTTTCTTCCAAGATAAGAGGTTGTGGAGATACCTGAATATAGGAGGTGTGAGACATTTGCAAAGTTATTTCTTCGGAAAAGTGACCAAGTGATTCGGTGCCAGTTTATTTGTGATTTTATTTCTTTTATGTGATTTTATCAGTGCTTTTAATGATTTTATCGTTCAGTGTTTTGATTTTATCGTTCAGTGTTTTATTGTTGTGTTGTTCAGTGTTTTATTGTTTTATTGTTCAGTGTTTTATCGTTTTAATGTTTTGTTAATTGTTTTAATAAATTATTTTTCATATGATCTCGAGTTTTCCCCTAAGCCTGTGAAGGGAAATAGTATCAGAAAGCATAACTATAAATGACAGTTAATTACTTTGCTAATTGCGTTGGAGATTTCTCCCCGCACACACCTCTCCTCGGCGTAGTTCACACTTACCGACCTTTATATTCTCGCCACAACCATATACACCACACACACGCACCACACGCATTCACAATATCTATCGCTCCTTTCCTGCATCGTCTTCTACACTATCCCCCTTCCCACAAACATCCGTTCCCATATGGTAATTAAATGGGTGGTGGCAGTGACCCTGCTTTTACACTCTTATGGCGAGATATAATTGTATTCGCAGTTCACTACAATATCCCAACTGAAAGTCCTGGGGGGGGGGGGTGCACTGAAGAATTCGGATGCAGAAAGGGATTTTTTCCTTAAATGTACAAGGTGTATGTGGCACTAACCTTGAATTTTATATTATTGTATGTCGTTGGCCCGGTACTGTGAATGATCACATATTTTTTTCAAACAAGTGACCTGTGTAGGAAACTGGAGCAAGGGCAGTGTACAGATCATTTGCTAGGGGATTCTGCATATCCTCTTAAAGCATACCATATGACACCAATAAGTAACCCTACTAGAGACTCTGAAATAAGATATAATGCAGCACACGCCAAGGCAAGAAATAATATAGAGAGGGTATTTAGTGTATGTAAAAGAAGGTTCAGAGTACTCTCTTCTCGGTTGCGCACAGAACTGAATACTTTTATGTTGGCAATATGCAATGCTGCCATTTTACATAACATTGCTTTCAAACATAGGGATGTTCCAGCAAATGCTTATGTAGATTCTGGGTTTCATAATGAATACGAAGTTGAAAGGGAAGGAGCTGCTAACACCAGCAGATCAGAAAGGTTAAGTAAAAGAACAGCCATTATAAATAGCGTATATTCCTAAGTACACTATGTTTATAGATATACGTTGTCACAAAAATATATTGTGTAATTATATTTGATATTATTTAAAGTATTGGGTGGAAAATATATTATTTGTGTAATTATATTTGATATTATTTAAGGTATTGGGTGGAGTTTCTTTTTTCTGTGCAAAATTTATATCCCTTTCTGGTGCAAATTGTGGATGTGAAAAATGGCATCAGAAAGTGTAATTGTGCATGTGTGTCTGTGTATAAAGACAACGAATATGGTTTCAAAGGTTATGGCAGTATTATATAATCTTTCATGATATTAAGTGTGGACATACCTAAAAATTAAACTAGAAAATCAGACACATATGTTTTATTTACTTCATTAACTAAATGCTTGTGAAGTTGTAGTACTTCCATTTGCTTCTCATGATATTCTATTACGAACTCTATTTGTGTATTATGAAATCTTCCATCCATCACCATTTTTTTTCTGCACCGAACTGCAACTTCACGAAAAGTAGCGCCGTAAGCTACATCTTTCTTCGCCTATCTCTTCCTTTTCGATGCTGCAGTCCGTGAGGAGCCGCAAACCTAGCGCTTTCTACCTCACAACTAGGTCTTGTTTCCTCGTCAGATGTGAATGTCACTTCTGATATATTCAGGGTATCGGGATTGGCCCAGGGTTAATATCAGCGAATGAATCTGAAATCAGAAAAGTATATGTGCAAAAAAAAAAAAAAAAAAAAAATCTTTACCCCTCTACATACATAATGTATATGTACGCATTGCTTAATGAAACAAAAGAAAATTAAATATACATATACATATTAAAAATGTTACCGGTGACTCCAGTGACTTCAATTCCCCTTCAATAAGCTGCAACACTTTTCGAGTGATGTTATCACTCTATGTTATCTTTATCTTCTGCTTATAGCACGAATAATGGCTCTTTGCTCTGTGGCCATACAATAAAGAAAATATGCATTGCCAAATATTAAGCTATGGACGTATCTTTAATTTAGGTGTAGGTTATTAAAGGTATATTTTCATGCATTTAAGATTCTGAATAGATACAATAAACTTACGATTTTCGAAGGGATTCCCAGACCTTTTATACTTGCATGGGAATTTTCTGAGTCTGTTTTTGAGAAAAATATATTTCCAATGTCTTGTGATTTTTTGCTTTACCAATACCTGATGATTTATCATTTAGGATCTCTATGTGATCTTTTACAATTCCAATGAGGCACTCCTTTTCCAAGGTGCCAATTGGTGCTGTTCTTGACCCTATGTCAAAGCAGGAAGTGTTTAGTCCTCAAATTTCGCGCCGATATTATGTTTTGGTTCGCTAAATTACAATGAATGTCATGAAAGGTAGCACCACTTCTGGCATTCGAGCGCCACCTGTGGAGCTCGACTGTCAGCAGCGGCGTTGGAGTTCCCTGAAACCTGTGAGCAGTTACTTTCCAAAATATATATACTTAGGCAGCACAGAGAGCAGCAGAGCACAAGACAATGGTAAGAACATATGTCAGTAACAAAGACACAAATTCTGGCCACAAAGATGAGTGATACTAATGTCATGGTTACATTAAAAGCAATGAAAGTTGTCAGAACTCAAAAAAAAGAAAAAAAAAGAGTACTACGAAGAACAGTCAGTCCACAGACATTTCGTCAAATCGTATACTTGCTCAGGTAAAAATAAAGGCCATTATTTAGAGTAATTGAAAAGTTTCCAACAGCAATGATCAGTAATAATCTAAATGACAAGAACTCGCAACACTTTACTTCAACAGCCAGCTCAGTTCATTGAATACATAGAGTTTATCGCAAACTGTCCAGTAAGTCACTGAGGGCACATAAACTACATACCCACAGACATCGACACAAGGAAACTCAAAACACGGTAATTAAGACAATCATCAAACTTGTAAAAACCTGTCTCATTTAAAGGAAACAGTCTCACGAGAAAACAAAGGTCTCATCCGAAAATGCTCCCTAGAACACCAAAATAGCAAACTTGGCCATGCGGGACCATGACCAAGTAGTACTTGGAATAAATAGGTAAAGGAGAAAAAAGCCAACCACTGATCAAGAAGTAAACTGAGGTGTACTACTAAAAGATTACTTTAAAAAAAATCAATGGAAAAAAAGACAATAGACTGAGACATGAAATAAGCATAAAAGCCAGACACATAGAAGGTTTACAAACTAAAACAGAATGGAACAGAACTAAATAAGGAAAGTAAACAATAATGAATCAGTAAGCAAATTACTACTTAAAAAGGAACACTTGATTGCGACATAAAACAGATCGATAGCTAAGAAAGATACGTCGTAAAAGCAGCTATGAAAAATATTGAAAATAAAATCAAAGAAAAAAAAATCAAGAAGTAAAAGGAATGTCAAAAATAACTGGTAAGACGGCAGCTAAAAGCTCACTAAACATTAAAGTTGGCAGAAATGACTTGCAAGAAATCCCCAAGCCTCCTCCCTTTTTCTCCGTTCCTTTATTCCTTTATTTTCCTTCTCATTCCTTACCTCCCTTTCCTTCCCTTTCCTTTTCCCCTTTAGTTGTAATGACAGTGATGATAATAGTAATAATGATGATAATGATAAGGATAACAATAATAATGATGATGATAGTAAAAAGAGATGATGATGATAATAATGATATGATAAAGATGATAATAGTTATAATAACAATGATAATGCTGAAAACAGTAATAATAATTAGGACAGAGGTAGTAATAATAAAAATAATGATAATTAAAGTGATAACAATAAAGACAATAATAATGATAACACTCTTAATGTTTATGGCAATACTAAAGAAAATGCAATAAAAGACATGCACACCTAGCACAAAACCCCAAAACCTTCAACAACATCATGGCAGAATTCCCCATTCTTTATGGAAACCTCGCACCTTGATTAATCAAACAACGGGAGAAATCAGACTAATATAAATGATAATGCTTTGTGTGAGTAATCACAGGCCCTGGCATTTGCGATGTTGACGCTATTTAGAAAATGATAAAAGTGCATTTCAATAATTAGATTAAACTGAATAATCCATTTTATCGCAGTGATATATCCAGTGTAATAGCGGATGATATTTCCATGTTGTAAATGGCACGGCGAGTTCGATTCTTATCTAATTTCGGTTAATTCGACTTGCAAAATAAGAAATTGCGATGCTATATGCAGGATCCACTAACATCCCTCTAATATACGCTATAGCTTGAACACCAACAATAATCCTTTAAAGTCATTCTCCACAAAACTAATAAATTAAGTGTTGAGAGTTTCAGTCCCAACGCACAAAACATTCATTTTAACTAATGTAGGCCTCTCTCTAAAACAATAAAAAAATGAAAGGTAATATTTGAATGAGAATTTATGTCACTCAGCACAAAATATCTCTTATGTATTTCGATATTAGTTTCTCATCTGGATGGTCTGGTGAAATGTTGATTACATATATAATATTGACCGTATATAAACGTTGTGTGTATATATATTGCATTGTCTTTTCATTAAAACCTGTTCTATATCTGTCACAATTCATTCTGTTTGAGGGAAGTAGGTCAATTAATGTTATTACTGTATAAAATCTGATGAAATGCCTAAAAACATGTGACTTGTTAAGACTGAAATCTATAATAAACTATATTATCTATGACTCTGAACATCAAAAGGTGATAGACACACACATTGTTCCGCCCTTCCTCTGCCACCCCCTGCCCTGATGTCACAAGTTTTAGTTCCCTTAGGTCTGAGCGAGCTAGCACACAGGCAGACAAACGGCGAGCTCTATTTACAATTTTGTGTGTGTGTGTGTGTGTGTGTGTGTGTGTGTGTGTGTGTGTGTGTGTTTATATATATACATATATATATATAATTATTCATTTATCTATTCACTTATTTAGATATATATACATACATGCAAACATGCATACATACATACACGCACACATATAGACGACCAGCACACAGTGACTGGATGCGGGAGTGAGTGTGTGGGAACGAGTAGGTTTATATCCATCAGAGCCAAAGTGAGTAAAGAGTCGCGTTCATTTGGGTGTAATACGGACACCCCCGCGCCCGTATCAGGCAAAATATGAGCCCAAGACACAGGCCGCAAATGGTATAGAATGAGGCAAAAGTTCCCTATCTCAAGAGGAAAGGAGGGAAGAGGACAGGAAAATAGATAGAGGGAGAGAAAAACGAGGGAAAATGGAAGAGATAGGGAAAGAGAACAAAGAAATTATTTCACAGGAGAGGTCGGCTGTGCTTTGATAAGGTGCATTTCAATAAAAGTGCATTTCAATAATTAGATTAAACTGAATAATCCATTTTATCGCAGTGATATATCCAGTGTAATAGCGGATGATATTTCCATGTTGTAAATGGCACGGCGAGTTCGATTCTTATCTAATTTCGGTTAATTCGACTTGCAAAATAAGAAATTGCGATGCTATATGCAGGATCCACTAACATCCCTCTAATATACGCTATAGCTTGAACACCAACAATAATCCTTTAAAGTCATTCTCCACAAAACTAATAAATTAAGTGTTGAGAGTTTCAGTCCCAACGCACAAAACATTCATTTTAACTAATGTAGGCCTCTCTCTAAAACAATAAAAAAATGAAAGGTAATATTTGAATGAGAATTTATGTCACTCAGCACAAAATATCTCTTATGTATTTCGATATTAGTTTTTCATCTGGATGGTCTGGTGAAATGTTGATTACATATATAATATTGACCGTATATAAACGTTGTGTGTATATATATTGCATTGTCTTTTCATTAAAACCTGTTCTATATCTGTCACAATTCATTCTGTTTGAGGGAAGTAGGTCAATTAATGTTATTACTGTATAAAATCTGATGAAATGCCTAAAAACATGTGACTTGTTAAGACTGAAATCTATAATAAACTATATTATCTATGACTCTGAACATCAAAAGGTGATAGACACACACATTGTTCCGCCCTTCCTCTGCCACCCCCTGCCCTGATGTCACAAGTTTTAGTTCCCTTAGGTCTGAGCGAGCTAGCACACAGGCAGACAAACGGCGAGCTCTATTTACAATTTTGTGTGTGTGTGTGTGTGTGTGTGTGTGTGTGTGTGTGTGTGTGTGTGTGTGTGTGTTTATATATATACATATATATATATAATTATTCATTTATCTATTCACTTATTTAGATATATATACATACATGCAAACATGCATACATACATACACGCACACATATAGACGACCAGCACACAGTGACTGGATGCGGGAGTGAGTGTGTGGGAACGAGTAGGTTTATATCCATCAGAGCCAAAGTGAGTAAAGAGTCGCGTTCATTTGGGTGTAATACGGACACCCCCGCGCCCGTATCAGGCAAAATATGAGCCCAAGACACAGGCCGCAAATGGTATAGAATGAGGCAAAAGTTCCCTATCTCAAGAGGAAAGGAGGGAAGAGGACAGGAAAATAGATAGAGGGAGAGAAAAACGAGGGAAAATGGAAGAGATAGGGAAAGAGAACAAAGAAATTATTTCACAGGAGAGGTCGGCTGTGCTTTGATAAGGTGCATTTCAATAAAAGTGCATTTCAATAATTAGATTAAACTGAATAATCCATTTTATCGCAGTGATATATCCAGTGTAATAGCGGATGATATTTCCATGTTGTAAATGGCACGGCGAGTTCGATTCTTATCTAATTTCGGTTAATTCGACTTGCAAAATAAGAAATTGCGATGCTATATGCAGGATCCACTAACATCCCTCTAATATACGCTATAGCTTGAACACCAACAATAATCCTTTAAAGTCATTCTCCACAAAACTAATAAATTAAGTGTTGAGAGTTTCAGTCCCAACGCACAAAACATTCA
>NC_091587.1:20773128-20775628 GCF_042767895.1 Penaeus vannamei | reverse complement strand
TTTCATTATATCTTATATATTATTTTTTTTTCTCTTTTATTATTTTCTATTCTTTTCTTTTCTTTTCCATTTTATTCTAATCTTTCTTACTTCTAATGTCTTCTATACTTCTCTTTTTTCTTTTCTATATTCTATTCTATTCTTTTCTCTTCTCTTCCATTCTATTCTGTTTCTTTCATTTCTTCATTTTTTCTTCTCTTCTCTTCTCTTCTCTCTTTCTCTTTCTCTTTATCTCTCTCTCTCTCTCTCTCTCTCTCTCTCTCTCTCTCTCTCTCTCTCTCTCTCTCTCTCTCTCTCTCTCTCTCTCTCTCTCTCTCTCTCTCTCTCTCTTTCTCTCCATTTCTTTCTCGTTCTTGTTCTCGTTCTTATTCTCGTTCTTGTTCTCGTTCTCGTTCTTTTTCTCGTTCTTGTTCTCGTTCTTATTCTCGTTCTTGTTCTCGTTCTCGTTCTTTTTCTCGTTCTTGTTCTCGTTCTTATTCTCGTTCTTGTTCTCGTTCTCGTTCTCTTTCTCTTTCTCTCTCTCTCTCTGTCTCTGTCTCTCTCTCTCTCTTTCTCGCTCCTTCTTGCTCTCTCTCGCTCCTTCTTGCTCTCTCTCTCTCTCTCTCTCTCTCTCTCTCTCTCTGTCTGTCTCTGTCTCTCTCTCTCTCTCTCTCTCTCTCTAAATCTATCTCTCATCTCTCTCTCTCTCTATCTATCTATCTATTCATCTCTATATCTATCTCTATATCTATCTATCTATCTATCTCTATCTCTATATATCTCTATCTCTTTCTCTTTTTCTCTCTCTTTCTCTCCCTCCCTCCCTCATCCCCCCTATCTCTTTATCTATGTATCTATCTATCTATCTCTCTATCTATCTGTATATCTCGAATCAAATATATATTTCCTTAAAATATTAAAAAAGGATTAGGAAAAAAAATATATAACAGTGGTAGCGCAGATAATTATACATTCGACGCGACAGGATTAAAACAGCTGTTGTTAATTTATTGTCGAGTGTTTTTTTTTTTCACTTATTCTGTTTCTTGTTTTTACTTTAATGCTTGGCATTTCTTACTGTTTGGGCTCAAGCAATTGATTCTCTTTTTGGAAGTCAGCTTGTGAATTTCGCACTTTGTTCATTTATTTATTTCATTTTCATTTATTTATATTTTATCTGATGTTATTTACTGGATGACCTTTCACCCAGCGATGACCTTTGAAACCGAGTTATCCCATTTCATTATGCATAACGATTGATGCAACAAAATGCCTTAGGGGCTAGTTTCCTTTACCTATATACAGGGATATCGTCAAATGAAATCCTTTAAACGTACTGAAATAAATTCCCATACTTGTACTTCTGACTTAGTCTGTTTAGTTATCTAGCCTTCTTTCTCTTTCTCTCTGTCTATTTAATCTTTCATCTTTCATCTTAATCTCTCTATCTATCTATCTATCTATCTATCTCTCTCTCTCCTCTCCTCTCCCTTTCTCTCTCTCTCCTTTTTGTTCCCTCTCTCTCTCCTCCCCTCTTCTCTCTCTCTCTCTCTCTTTCTCTCTCCCTCTCCTCTCTCTTTCTATTTCATTCTACATACATTCCACCGCAATCCCTCGACCTCTTTCACATACCTCACACATTTCGCCACATACCAAACTCTATCGTTCCCAAGCGCATTATGCAGGTGGCGGCAGCGAAATAATATTTTGAATTAAGAATCCCCATCATAGAAGTGATGGTATACTGAGAGAATATACAGGAAATGCATATAAATATCTAAATCTGTCAATGTTATAGGTAAAAAGTCATGATTTAGATTTTATATTGCAGTATCCAGATTTTTTTTCCCTTTCCCAGAATCTGTCAGTGACTCTAGTGACATGATTAGTTTTCAGTCCTCAGGAGTTTGTCCATAAAACATTATGTAACAAAGGAGGCATGCATAACAAATAAGCCGCGCTTTCATGTCTCGCAATGACGAAAACTTCGATATTGAAGAAGTTCGATCTCCGATGGAAACCTCATTCCACTTCTTTCCCTTCGTTTCACCACATAAAGGGATCAAAGGAACCCCAGGAGGTGAATGCATGGTAGCACACCTGCCGAGGAAACAAAGATATTTATTAGATCCAAGAAACAGATGATTCTAGCTTTTTATCTGTTCATCTCTCTCTCTCTCTCTCTCTCTCTCTCTCTCTCTCTCTCTCTCTCTCTCTCTCTCTCTCTCTCTCTCTCTCTCTCTCTCTCTCTCTCTCTCTCTCTCTCTCTTACTCTCTCTACTTGCAAAAAAAGGAAAAAGAAAAAAATACCTTAAACTCATATACTACAAATGGCATGATAAGCAAACTTTTTTTTTTTTCTTTTTTTCTTTTTTAGCTGCATCTCTTGTATGAGTAAACAACGTAAACCACTGACCTCTTAGTGCTGATTCAAACATGGATTAAAATATCTGCCACGCAGGAATAACAAAAATAGAGTCGGTGAATACCAAAAAGAAATAATCAGGTAAATATCAGCATT
>NC_091587.1:20750628-20768128 GCF_042767895.1 Penaeus vannamei | reverse complement strand
TCAGAAAGTGATGATCTTCCCTCCTCCCTCTTCTACTCTTCCTTGCACCCCTCCCCCTTCCTCTTTTCCTCCTCCTCTTCCATTTTCTCTTTTCCTCCTCCTCCTCCTCCTCCCCGTCCTTTTTTCCTCCTCCTGCTCCTCCCCTTCCTCTTTTCCTCCTCCTCCTCCCCTTACTCTTTTCCTCCTCCTTCCCTTCCTCTTTTCCTCCTCCTCCTCCTTCCCTTCCTATTTTCGTCTTCCTTTTTCCTCCCCTTCCTCTTTTCCTCCATCTTCTCTTCCTCTTTTCCTCCTCCTTCCCTTCCTCTTTACCTCCTCCTCCTTCCCTTCCTATTTTCGTCTTCCTCTTCCTCTTTTCCTCCATCTTCTCTTCCTCTTTTCCTCCTCCTCCTCCTTCCCTTCCTATTTTCTTCCTCTTCCTCCTCCCCTTCCGCTTTTCCTCTTCCTCCTCCTCTTAGGCTACCCCCCCCCCCCCACTTCGTGATGTGTCATGCATAACAACCTGTTTCAAGAACGCCAAGCAAACCAGATAAAAGAATGCATCATGCAATATCACCCATGACCTCGGTCTTGGAAAAATAAGAAATAAAGTAAATTAAACTTTTCAAATTCTCTTCAAGATCAAATATCAAAAAGTATCGCCTGAAATTCAAGGCAAAGGATCTTTTTACTGAAAGACGTTTGCAGAAGCTCTCCGTGCCTTTTTCGCTTTCAGAAAAATAAATGAGAAATAAAAAGAGAGAGAGAGATGGAGCAAGAAGAAGGGCGATTGAGAGAGAGAGAGAGAGAGAGAGAGAGAGAGAGAGAGAGAGAGAGAGAGAGAGAGAGAGAGAGATGAGGTGAGAGGGAAATGAGAGAAAAAGAGAGAATGTTAGAAAGGGAGAAGAAATTAGAGGAAGGAAGAAAAAAGGGAAGAGAGAGAGAGAGAGTCAGAGAGAAAGAAAAAGAAAGAGAGAGACAGATGGAGTTAGGAGGGAGGTGATAGGAAGAAGAAAAATAATAGGATGATAGAAGGGAAAGAGAACAAGAGAATGAGCGAGAGGAGTGAGAAAAAAAATAAAGAGAGAAAAGTTGCGAGAATAAGTGTAAGAGAATGGCAAAGGGCAAAAGTGGGAACGAGAGACACAAAGAGAAAGCAATGTAAGAAAGAGAGAGACAGAGAGAAAGAGAGAACAAATCTTGAGAACGGAATTGCACGGGAATGATAAATCAGGTCATTAGTTTGCAATCCGCCCTCAACCAGCTGCAGCTTTTCTCAGTCGTCGATCCGTTGGTTTGGGACTTTTGTTATGATTTTCATTTGTTGGCTTTCTCTTCTTTCCCTTTATATAAGGGTAAATTATGTATTTCTCTGTCTCTGTCTGTCTCTCTCTCTCTCTCACATATATATGCATATATCTCTATATACATACATATGTATGTATGTATGTATATAAATATATTACTTTACAATTTTTATTCGTTGGCGTTCTCTTTTCTCTATTCAAAATGGCAAATTATGTATGTATATTTATCTATCTATGTATCTATCTTATATCCATGTCATAAATATCATATAAAAGACAGAAAGATCAAAAGACGATTAGAAATATGCTATTTTTTTAATTTTAAAAAGCTATTTATAACATAATTGTCTGATTGCTTCAGTCGTAGTAGTAAGCTTACAACTACCTTGCGTCTAATCTCTGCAAAGGTGGTTATTTTGTGTTGCATACAAAGACTGTACACAAGAAAGTGCAATGCTAGAGCGCCTTTTCCTGTTAAACAATTTGCGAACGCTTTCATTGTAGCAGACTTTGAATCTACTTAAGCCAGACACCCGTGTCTTCCAAATCAGAGGGAAACAGTAGAAAAAAATAGTAAACAGGAGACACAACATTTTCAGTGCATTTTGTAAAATTTCTTTATAGCATGTTTTATCTTACATACAAGCCTCTGTCTGGGATCTCAGCCTGGTTTGAGTGGTCATTACAAAACGTCATCTGAAAATTAGGTATTTATACTCATTCACACAATTGCAGTATCATCGATGACATTGGAAAATGCCTATCTCTATTCCTTTTGCTAAAAGCCATACATTTGGTTTTAGCAAAATTTGTAACCCTTATATTGTTAATTGAATTTTGTGGAATATTTGCTGGCATTTATTTTATATAGTTGAAAATCATATAGCAGGATTTGGTAATCTTGTGTTAGCTTCTAACATTTCATCCAATTATCAACAAGTGCTAATTCCTTGTTTGCTTCATTGGTCAGGGATCCAATTTTGGGGCCTTCTAAATGAGTGTACAATTGTCTGCAAATAAGGTAAACTGAGTTTCTTACTGCATTTAGTTACATCATTAACAAAGATGAAAAAGAAATGGCCCTAAAATCGAGCCTTGAGGAACGCCATACAGAGCGGGCGGGGAAGATGACAGAGGGCCACAATAATTTACGAACTGTGACCTGTATTTTTCAAGTGTGATCTGAACCAGTTAATGGATATACTTGCAATGCCATAGTGGTTTGATTCAGCAAGGATGCCAGGGTTGACTGTGTCAAAAGCTTTACTGAGGTCCATAATTATAGCAACTGAGAAAGACATATCTGCAATGTGAATGACACAAGCAGATTCGGTGGATTTCCATTTTTGAAAACCGAACTGCGAGGGAAAAAGAATATTGTTCTTAATGCAGTGATTTTCTATTATAAACTGTTTTTTCTACAAGTTTGCTGAATATTGGTAGGAGAGATATAGGCCTGTAGTTAACAATCAAGGATTGGTCTCCAGATTTTAGAATCGGGATTACTTTTGCTTTTTAATAATGCCATATTTTAAAGACAGATCGAATATATAAACAAATACATGTAAAATATGAGGAATGATTTTGATTACAATTGCGGGAATGTCATCGTAACCTGCAGCTGTATGTTTCAACCCCTTAACTAACTTTGATACCTCAGCTGGGGAGGTCTCAGTGAGGGTAAGTGCCTTTCGAACAAGATTGGCTAAGTACATATTAAATTTTGTCTGAGTCTTGCTGATAGATTCTGCAAGTTTTCACAATGTTTGTGAAGTAGAAATTGAAGCTGTTGGTTATTTCTGTAAGTCAGACGACTCGTGCCCATTAATTATCATTGAAGTAGGATTACTGTTTTATAATCTGTTTGAAATGTTAATGATACTCCAGGTGTTTTTTGAGTCATCGAAAGACTTCTCAAATTTGTTTTTATAGTATTCGGCTTTAGCTTTTCGTACGGTAAGGGTGAGTTTGTTGCGCAGATTTTTAAAGCTTTTAGGAAATGTGACAGAATGTTTAGCGTACTTTCTTTGCAGTCTCTTTCTCTCTAACTCACTCACTCACTCACTCTCTCTCTCTCTCTCTCTCTCTCTCTCTGATCATTGCCTTAATGTTAGGAGTTATATAAGGTTTGGTCAAAGATTCTTCTTTGATAGTTTAGTTTTAACTGGGAAATAAGTGTTACAAAGAGATGTTACCATATTAAGAAACATATGTGAGGCAGTGTTTGGGTCTTGAGATGAAAATGCATGTTCCCATGATATACCAGCTATATGATAGTTAAATGAAGTTATATTTTCTAAAAGATCTCTGTACAGGATCTGAGTTTTTTCAATTCTTGGCTGGTTGCTGCGTTGCCTGAATGTACAATATACCGGGAAGTGATCACATGTTCAGATGTATATTATATTGGTTTCTACCAAGCTACTCAGGTTGTTTGCCCAAGAGGTCTGTCAGACTTTCTTGTTCGCTGTACCCATCTCTGGGATGGGCAGGATGCTTCTGTGTCCATTCATTTTATCCAGACCTCATACATTGAAGTGTTATTATTAATGTTTTTTAGGAACAGTTCAAAGTGATCATTCCTAGTATGAGTTTTTAATTCTCGGGAATTTTTGTAATCTTTGAGAAACCACAAGATTGTCGCGATTAGTGTCATGCCTATAGATATCGAGAAGCTCCTGAACTCGCTTTTTCCTTGATAATGTAGAGTAATTGTTAATGTTCTTTAAGGTTTTGTTTAGAGAGACCTAAGTGTTATAGTAATCAGTGGCCACTTTCGTCATATCCATAGAGAATATAACACTCGTTACAGTGTACGTGTTATACCAGTTATAAATACGTGATCCAGAGTGGTGGTCAAGGTAAGGAGGAATAGAAATTTTAAGCCTAGTTTTGTTGCGGATTGACTAATATCAACAGCATATCTCGTTACGATTGCAAAGTGGTCACTGATTAGCTCTGTTGCAAGCTTGCTTCTGATTTAATGCCTCTATTTCTGGTGGCAGTTTGTAATTTAGTGGCTGATGTGAAGGGCTCTTGCAGTAGATAATATGATCATTATAAATAAAGTAAAACAAGTTATTAATTCTACAGTTGACACCACGTGTATACCATGAAAGTAAGGTTTTCTTGTTCCTTTTCTAGTCCATCATTTGCTGTCTCACACACACTCCCCATTGCATGGCAACGGTCCCTCATACGGCACCTTGTTACTTTGTCACTACATTCGGTATTCGTTATCTTCATTAAACTATTTTTTACATGCTTTGAACTAAATATCTGGTAGAAGTTGTGGATGGTACACCCCCACAATCGAAGTATAAGGACGACCAAGGTCGAGGGGCTTATCCCCATAAAACACAGTAGGAATCCTGAAGACGTCCTGTCTTAGTATTACTGGGCTTAGAACTGACGCCATTCACATCCGTTTGCTGACTCCGCTTGGAAGACTGGATGGCTACTTTCCTCACGACGGTTGTCAATTTCTTATCACGTCTGCTGGACCGATGATCCGCGGCGTTGTTGAGGAGGCCTCTTACGTTCACTCCGGCGCCGTTGTCGCGTCTCTCTCCCTTCAGGTTGCGGCTGGCCACTTTCTACCCCAATACTGCACTCTTTGGAGACGGATTGTTCGTCCTGGCTTGATTGCGCCCCTTGCCTGTGCTCATTTGGTTGTGCTGACTGCAGTTCTCCAACATTTTCTCCACACATCCACCCTGGAGAGAAGGCGACGTAGTTGCGTTGAAGCGACCGTCATTTCCCCGCGCACGTTTGATAAGAGACGGTTCATTGCCGCAGCATCGGTGAAATCCAATTCCCCGCGCACGTTTGATAAGAGACGGTTCATTGCCGCAGCATCGGTGAAATCCAATTCCACCGATGGTACCTGTGTGCGCTTGGTAATGCAGAACACACAGGTGGGCGCCGCTTGCCGTGCCATAAATGACACCATCTCTACTTGATCAGATATGGTCTTATTTGCCCCTCCGCGCACCTTTGATTGGTCAGCACATCCATATTTGATATACGCAAGTGCCTTTGCGACAGGAATGTCAGCAGAATATAATTACTCACAAATGTCACTGTCACTTTGTCATGAAGTTGATTTTATTGAATATCAAATATAAAACTTCATCTGTAAAGGCAATGTCGTTTCCGGAAGGCGTCTCTCTAGAGAGAGGGGGAGAGAGAGAGGATGTATATGCGTGTTTGGGTGCTAATAAACTGCAAATAAAACAAGGGGAAAAACAAATATGTTACATTCGTTTTTCTTGTTCTTTCCCTAATTGTAATGATTTATGGTGCGTGAGGGTGTGTGTTTGTGTGTTTGTATGCTTAGTAAGTCCATGAAGACTGTAAATTAAGACATTTTGAAAGCAGAAAAATCTTTTAACATATCTCGTACCAATTCGCTTAAGAATTTTCCTGCTGATAAAACATGTTTAACATTTTCCAGTCAGTTTTACCTCCGTTTTCATTTCCCTCTCTGTCTCTCTATCCTCATGAAACTCTTTTCTTTTGACAGCTTTATCGTCATTTTCTTGTCAGTCAATACATTTTTTTTTCTTTCTCACTTTTCTCATGCCTTTGTTTTCTTTTTCTTCTTTCTCGTTCTCTGTTTGCCTATTTTTTTGTTCTGTCTTCTGCTCTCTCTCTCTCTCTCTCTCTCTCTCTCTCTCTCTCTCTCTCTCTCTCTCTCTCTCTCTCTCTCTCTCTCTCTCTCTCTCTCTCTCCAGGGAGAGATCGAAAGAATGAGTAGGGTAGGAAGAGAAGGAATGAGAGAGATGAGTGAGAAAGAAAGAGAATGAGAGAGACAAACAAGGAGAGAGTAAGAGAAAAAAGAGAGATAGAGAGGCTGCGGTGAATATTTTTATTGCGTTTCGAAGAGTAGCAATAATGAGCAAAAATAGATAAAACAAGAAAAGAATAGTTTAAATAATAGTTCGTTTTCCTGTTATATTTAACCGTTTTTTTATTGTTGTTTTTACTTATAGTCTGATGATTGAGATGCAATCCTGGTTCTTTTTATTCTACGACTGCAGAAAAGTGGAAAATAAAAAATATAAATTACGTGTGTGTGTGTGTGTGTGTGTGTGTGTGTGTGTGTGTGTGTGTGTGTGTGTGTGTGTGTGTGTGTGTGTGTGTGTGTGTGTGTGTGTGTGTGTGTGTGTCCGTCCTTTCGTGTGATTTTTCCATGCCATGTAAGTTATTGTTTACAACCCAAACCCTTTTAATAGATTCCCACTTTGAGTCACGAAAAAAGGATCAAGTGTGAAGTATATTTGACGTGGGAATGGGAATTTGGGGGGAGGGGCTTAGAGATGAGGGAGGGGCTTAAAGAATAGGGAAGGGTTTTAAAAATGGCGGAAGAGCTTAGGAAAAAGGAAAAGAATGAGGGTTAATATAGAGGCATAAGAAGATAAAAATAGGGGAGAAGCAAAAATGAGAGGAAAACAGAGAGATAAGAAGGTTAGGGAGAAGAGAAAGAATATGAAAAAATGGTGAGGAAAAGAAAGAGGCAAAGATAAAGAAGGAAAGAATAAGAAGAGAGAATATAGAGGAAAAAGAAAGAAAAAGGAAAGAGTGATACATAAACCGAGGGGAGAGGGAAACGAAGAAGAAAAAAAATGAAAAGGAGAGAGAGAAAATGAGGGAAGTAATATCGTGGAGAAAGAGCGAAAGGAGAAGAGAGAGAAGAGGAGACGAAAAGAAGAGAGAGAGAGACCAGAGAAGACCAAAAACAGCGAAAGAAGCAAAGAGCAAAGAGAGGAGAAGGGAAGGTAGCATGGAGAGAACGAAAGGAGAAAAGAAACAAGAAAGAAGAGAAGGGAAGAGGGCCAAGTGAGAAACGAAGAGGGAAGAGAGAGAAAACAGAAGAGAAGCGGCCAGAACCAAGGAAGACACAAAACACGCAAGAACAGAGCAAAGAAAGAGAAGAAGAGAAACGAAAAAGGGTGTGAGGGAAGGGGCCAGGGAGGATAATGCCACGCCTGGCACTCCGCCGATGACACGAGTGCCTGATCGCCTCGTCCTTGTCTGGGAAGAGGTCGTGCCTGCTCAGGGGCTGCCGGGATCAGTGCCACGTTCTGTGAATTTCCCCCTTCCCGTTTCTTATGTGTGCCTCTATCTCTCTTTCGTTTTTTTTTCTGCTTCTCCACTTCCCTGTTCTCTTTCTTTTCTTCTTTCTGTCGTAATCTCTTTCGTTTTTTTTTTCGTTTTTTCTTTCTTTCTTTTTCTTCTTCTTCTCCAGTTTCTTTCTTCCTCTATCCCTCATTCGTTCCTTTCTTCTGTTCGTTCTTCACAACCCCCTTCATTTTTTTTCTTTCTGCCTCTATCATTAATTCTTTATTTTATTTTCCTCTTTCTCAATTTCCCTCGTTCCTTTTGCATTATTCTTTCTGTCTCTATCCCTCTTTCGTTCTTTTCTTTTCCTCTTCCTTCGTTACCATTTCCCTTTCTCTTTCTTTCCTTCTCTCTGCCCTTATCCCTTATCTCCCCCCCTTTCTTCTTATCCACTATTCCTTCTCCTTTTTTCTTTCTGATTCTATTCTTCATTCTTCCTTTTCTTTTTCTCCTTCTCCTCCCCTTCCCTTTTCCTTTATTCTCTCTGCCTCTATACTTCATTCATTTTTGTCTTTGTCTTATTTCTGTCTTTATCTCTCATTTGTCTATTCTTTTTCTCCTGCCCTCCCTCTCTTATCACACTTTTTCTTTTCTCTTTACTTACGTTTTCTTCCCTCCCTTCTTTCTTCCTTCATCTTTCCTTCCTCTCTCCTTCCCTCCTTCCTCCTCCCTTCCTTTTCCCATTCCTACATTTTCTCATTTCCCTCCCTTTCGTTTCTTTTATCTCTCTTTCCCACTTTCTTTCCTCTCTCTTTCTCACTTCCCCCCTCTTCCCGACCTCTCTTTCTATCTCTTCTTCCCCCACACCCCTGCCTCCTCCTCCCTCCCCCTCCCCCTTCCTCTCTTTCTATCTCTTCTTCCCTCCTTCCCCCCCCCTTCCTCTCTTCCTATCTCTTCTTCCCTCCTTCCTCCCCCACTCCTACCATCCTCTCTTTCTATCTCTCCTTCTCCCTTTCCATCTCCCCCCTCCCCCTCCCTCCCCCTCCCTTCCCTCTCCCTTTATCGAGGTCATGTGTCTTGCTTCGCCAATACGCCTGTTTGCGTTCGGAGGCTGAGGAGATTTCGTTCTCGCCTCCTTCGCTTCTTCTCTTTCGTCGTCTTATTTCTCTCCCTCTTATTATTTCTCTTTTTATTGTTATTATTACTCCTCCTCCTTATATTTTTCCTTTTTTCATTTCCTCCTTTTCTTTTCGCATTTCTTCTTTCTCTTCTGTTCTTCTTCCTCCCCTTCTTCTCTTCCTCCTTACTCATCTTCCTTTTTTTTCTTTCTTTCTCTTCTTCTCTTTCTTCTTCCTATGCCTTTTTTTCGTATGATTCCTCCTCTTTCCCTTCGTATTTACTTTTATTCCTCTTCTTATTCTCTTTCTTCTTACTCCTATTCCTTTTCCTTTTTCCGATCTTATTTCGTTCAATTCCTCTTCTTTTTTTCTTTATTTCTTTCTATCTTACTTTCTCTCTCTCTCTCGTTTCCTCTATTTTCCTCTTTTATTGTCTTGCTCTTGCTCCTTATTTTCTTCTCCTTTTATTCTTCCTTCTCATCTTTGTTGTTTTTCTTCCTCTGCTTTTTTCGTCTTTCTACTTGATTTCATTCTTTCTCCTCTTCTTCCCCATTTTCTTTTGACATCTTCCTCTTCCTCCATATTATAATTATTAATCCTTTTCTCTCCTTATTTCCTCCTCTTTCTCCCGCTTTCCTTTCGTAATATTGTTATTAAACCTCCTTCTTTCTCCTCTACTTTAGCATTATTCCTCTTCTGCTTTCTATTACTCCAATCATCAATCTCCCTCCTTGATTTTCTCTTTTCTTGTCTTTTATTTCCTATTTCGTTTTTCTCAACGCTTCCTATTCTTCCTTTGCCTTTTCTTTTTTTCTTCTCCATCTCATTATTAGTATTACATTTCTATTTATTGATCAGTATGTTTCTTCTATTTCTTATTACCATATTTCTTTTCCTCTTACATTTATTTCATTTCTTATTATCCTATTTTTTCCTCTTACATTTATTTCATTTCTTATTATCATATTTCTTCATCTTATATTTTTTCTTCCCTTTATTCCTTCTTCTTTTAATTAATTTTTAACAATTATCAATTATCTATTCTATAAAGTTATAATATAATCTATTGGAAAGAAATGCAACAGAACTTCGCGTATCACAATAGTTACGTCACAGCTCACTGATTCTGCTTATATGACTTGAGTTACGATTGTTTAGTAGATTATCACCTACTTATCCTTTACGGTCTATCACCTACCGGCAAAGGAGGTAGTTTATGTTCAGTGCTTATTAGTTTCTATGTGTGTGTGTGTGTGTGTGTGTGTGTGTGTGTGTGTGTGTGTGTGTGAGAGAGAGATAGAGAGAGAAAGAGAGAGAGAGAGAGAGAGAGAGAGAGAGAGAGAGAGAGAGAGAGAGAGAGAGAGAGAGTCCTTTTAATAAGCACAACGGTCCAGGGGCAACATTCACTTTACCTAACGACCAGATACCAATACAGGATGGCATCTCTAATAACATGGAACACACTTTGTTAAATGATATCAAAGGGTATCATGAAAAGCTGACAGAACTCAGTATAATTCAAACAAAAAGTTCGAAGTCACTTGTACAATGAGGAAATTCATTAATTCAGTCATTCATTACCTCCTGCTGAGGTAATGAATGATTTTATCAAATGAATTCATTATTCCCTATCTCACTCTTTCTCTCTCTCTCTCTCTCTCTCTCTCTCTCTCTCTCTCTCTCTCTCTCTCTCTCTCTCTCTCTCTCTCTCTCTCTCTCTCTCTCTCTCCCTGCCTCCCTCCCTCCCTCCCTCTCTCTCAATAGCAATGAAAGTGAACTTTTATTTGATGAATGGATACAAATAACTATTTCAATAAATCGTCTAAACTGTTTTAGGTAAGTTATGGAACCACCTGACAGTGCGTAAATCTATCAAAGAGAATAAAAGTATTAATAGAGTGGGGATACTTCTTTTATCAAGTTACAGGAAATCAAATGTTCTTAAGATATCCCTTGGTCGAAATTAGAAACATGGCGCTGGACACATGAACAGCTACTTGTTTATAAGGGATCTTGGTTAAAGTCAAAGGCAATAGGTTACCGGTTTCTTTTTTCTTTTCTTTTCTTTTGCATCATATCTAGACCAGATCTCACTTTATATATATATATATATATATATATATATATATATATATATATAAATACTTATATATTTACACACACACACACACACACACACACACACACACACACACACACATTTATATATATATATATATATATATATATATATATATATATATATATATATATTGTCAAGCACACAACCACAGCTTTAAGCATTGACGACCTGCGTGTGATTGTTTCGGCGTGTATTTAAGCATGTATGTGTGAGTGAAAAGCGCGCGTGGGAGGTGACGAGATGCTTAGGAGGAAGCGTGTGTGGACAGCTGAACTCGTGGCGCTTGAGAGAGGTCGAACCTTAGCAGCTTATATCCACTCATCTGTGAACAGACTACCTCTAAATGGTGAATATTTCGTTATATCAAAGAAGTTTGTGAATATTTCTTATTTTGTTTTTAAGTTGAGTTATTGATATAATGCGGACTTGGCGCATTATAATTGCTGTAAGATTAAGTAATCGTTTTATTGATTGTGCATGCAATCAAATAAACAATTATTTAAAAATGTGATACACTTCCCTAAAAGGCGATGAATCCATGCCCGAAGAGACAGAGCTACGATTCTGCAACTCCAAGAGCCGCTTTTGCAGAGAGGGAACTCTACGTGAACTACTTGCTATTGCTGTGAAGTTCTAGAAAAATAGAAAAGAAAGTATATAAGAATAGTCAAAGTGACGTGACTGTACGAGGGAAGTGACTATGAAGTGACATTGATTTTATGTTGTTATTGTTTTATTTCTAATTATTGCAGATCTAGGAAAATGAATGGTTAAAGGTATATATCTTTTAATGAACCCCAATCTGCCTAATCATACATACCTACATATATTCCTGTGTATAAAGAGAACGATCCGAATCCAAGGATATATCTACAAAAGCGACCTAAACATAAAATATCTTTACACACACACACACACACATATAATATATATATATATATATATATATATATATATATATATATATATATATATATATATATATATATATATATATATATATATATATATATATAATGTGTGTGTGTGTGTGTGCGCGCACACATGGTAAAAGTCATAAATATATATAACTTTCGAAACTTTCCTGCGTTTTGTCTCTAGGGCTGAACAGGTGGAGGAAAACAAAGCTATAGAACAGGGCGAGGGGGTCCGCCATTATTTCTTGAGGACGGCATAATCCATGGCAATAGGCGTTCATCTTCGACGTAAAGGGAAGACCGCTATGGGCCAAGCTGCGGCGGCAATGTTCCACTGGCAAAAGGTAGGCTTGTAGATGAGAAGGCAAAAGGGTCGATAAAGAGCATATATTTCCTCAGTGTAGGGCAAACTGAGCAGGCATGTGGGTAGTCTTTCTAGGTGTATCGTGGCAGAAGGTACGTCTTGATTAGCGTAGCTTCGAAAATGTGATTAGAGTTGTTTAAACCGTTTCTTTGCGAAATAATGTAGAAAAGGTATGAATGAGACTGAATGTCTTTACAATACGAGATGTATATAACCATGTACACGTATATCTGACGAAAATTTATTCGAAACCAGTTAATTAAATCTCTTATATTGTAGAGATACTCGTTCTCATTCATACCTTTCCTAAACAGGATTGCTTGCTGGGAATTATAAAATATCAATCTCTCCCTTAAAAATCTGGGGCTCACAGTGAGGTAACGACCTCTTTCTTAACAAGGACGGGAATGTTAATAGAAGCTACCTATATATTGTACATTCCACTTTACAACTACTTTCTGCACAATAAAAAGAACTGGTCAGCAGAGCACGATACCAGGGTACCAGGATATTCAAGCAAAGGAGCTTATCATCTACCTGTCAACCCAAGTTAAACCGAAGGTAAAAAGAGTTTACCTTCAATAGGAAATCCGGGAAGAAAATTTAAAACGTTATCCGTTTGAAAATAGTTCAATGCATTGAAATGAATGTTTGATAATTTTTTTATGGTTACTATGAATGTAACTGTATATCCTATAAGGCATTGCAGTAAATTCATACATTACATAACTGTTGATTTCTTTTGTCTCTTAGCTTAACAAAATTTATATGTAAAATAAGAGACAAAACGGCTGTTGTCCAGTGGTCGCAGGTGTATCAGAGGTTTTGATAAAGGGATCAATCAATCGATCAGTGGGGATAACGCCGACGGGGGCACATTGCCATGAGGGTATATAGCATAGTCCTGCACAAGTATCAGCATATCCAAATACTCTTGTGGGGCGAGTTCATGGCTCCTGCTGCCAGACCAATCTGTCTACTACCTTCCTTGGTCTGACACCCCAGACTCATGGACTACACTGCCACGGTATAAAAAGCTTTGTTACTTCAATGTCCTCGCTGCAAGAATGAACAGCTTTTCCTGGTAGGCTCCCCAAAACCTGGATCCAGGAGACTTCATTGCTGAATGCACCAAGGGCGACCAGCAGCGATTCTAGAGACTGAGATACAATAGTAACATCATCAGTAAAGTCAAGGTTTGTGACCCTGATATTACCCGTTGTTGTTCCACGATAACTGTGGATAGTAATTCTGCCCATTATCCAGTCTGTATAAGTCCTGAAAAGTGTTGGTGCAAGAACACAGCCTTGCCTCACTCCTGAACTGACAGGGAAAAAGCTCGACATACCCCCACTCTACAGCACTTTCAATAACAATACATAGACCTGCTATTAGTACAATAATTCTTATCGGGATTCCCCTAAATTTCAGAATGTTCTATGGTGGTCGACGGAGGCTGCAAACAGCCCACTACCAAACTTACGATGGCGTTTCACAATGATTCGAAGTGCTACAATACAGTCTATTGTGACCTTGCCAGGAGTGAATCTAGATTGCTCCGGGCTTTGGTGGCTTAGTAGGTGGCCGCGGATCCCTCTCCTAAGAATGTGAGCCTGGTATGCTGAGCAGGGTGATGCCATGGTAGTTGCTGGAGTCTCATTGATCCCCTTCCCTTTACCCATGCCCCTCAGTAGGTCTGGAGAGATGGCACTGCTTTGCCAGATGGTAGTCAGGACGTCACGCAAACTCCATGCCATAGGTCCAACACCAGCCTTGAGCAGTTCGGCAGGGATATCACAAGAGAGATTGCTTCCCTAACCTCGAGAAAGGGATCGCAAATATAAAAAGGTTAGGAACTACAGTTTTAAGGAACACTTATCACTTTAAACAAACTTTCACAGTACTCAGTTTGTCAATCAAAATCTGTCTATCCATTAACAACTCCCATCTACGGGCACCTTTCTCTTTTTCTCAAGAATAAAGAGAGGAGGAGGAGGAGGGGAAATGGAGAGAGAGAGACAGAAAAGGAAAAACTTATTCGAGTACTCTGGACAACACTTATTGCCTCTCTTTCCTACCCCCTGTCCAATCCCCCCCCCCCCCCATGACTGTACCTCGGGCAAAATGAAGGGCGAAAGGGGATGGAAAGAAGAATTTCAAACTCAAAGTACTCCACAAACAAGCTGCCTAAGACAAAGAAGAGAAAGAAGAACTCCTTAGCAACGCCCGCGGCCCGGGAGTAGAAACGTCCTTTGAAGAACTAAAATCTACACACAGACAGTTCAAATGGAGGAGAACGTGGGAGGGTATCTTTGTTATAGTGTTTTTTTCTACCGTTATATCAAACGACATTTTCATACAGATAGATAGATAGCTAAAGATATATATATATATATATATATATATATATATATATATATATATATATATATATATATATATATATATATAAAGATATTTAAATATACATGAAGATATAGATACGTACATACATATGTAGTGCATATAAGAGAAAGGCTATACCAAACGACATTTATCATACAGATAGATAGAAAGTTATCTAATCATACATGAAGATATAAATATATACATACCTATATATACATATAAAGTGTACGAGTATATAAGAGAAAAGTCTCACAAAATCTTGATAAGTAATACTCTACAATGGTGAAATAATAATGATAGCGATCGCAATAAAACCAACATACTCCCATCACACGTCGATGCCACGTCAATGAAGCAGCTATTATTACACCAATGGCTTATCTCTCGTTCCGGCATAAGGGCTAAGTCCACACGCAAACATTATTGCGTGTCCCGTCGTGGTTGGAAAGTCACGTGATCAGGCAGAGGACTATATTGGGCGTCCGGGCGTCAAACTCCGGGCGTATATGGTATATCGTGCTTCTCTTTATTTATTATCTGTTTCTTTCTGTTTGTTTCTTTTTTTCTTTTTCTTTCTGTCTCTGTTTCTCTATTTATCTTATTATCTCTGTCTATCACTATTTATGTATCTATATCCGTATCTCTCTCCATATATATATATATGTATATATATGTATATATATATATATATATTATATATATATATATATATATATATATATATATATATATATATCTGTCTATCAATCTCTCTCTCACTCTCTCCCTATCTATATGTTTTATCTGTCTGTCTGTCTCTATCTCTATCTATATCTATATCTATATCTCCCTCATCCCTCTATGTAGTATTTTGTCTCAATAAACATGTTAAAGTAAAAAAAAATCTCTCTCTCTCTCTCCCCCCCCCCCTCTCTCTCTCTTTTCTTTATCTATCTATCTATCAATATATCTATCTCCCTCTCGCCTTCATTATTGCTTTGTAAACACACTTGAACGTACCCTTATGCGATGACGTAAACGCAAGAAGTTTCAATAAGCAGAAGATGTGACGTCAGCTGCTATGTGATCAGCTGTGAGTCATTTCTGTCGGTTCGCCAACTGAACTCCTAATAGAGAAAAAGAAGGAAAGAAAGAGGAAATGGGAGGAAATGATAAATGAGGATTGCGGATGAGTCAATTGATGATAGTCACGGCAAGGCAATATCAAACGGATGGTTGTTTGTCTCGCTAATTAAACCATTCTTTCTTTCTATCTGTCGATCTATCTCTTCCTCTCTATCTCTTTCTTTATCCCCCCCCCTCTCTCTCTCTCTCTCTCTCTCTCTCTCTCTCTCTCTCTCTCTCTCTCTCTCTCTCTCTCTCTCTCCCTCCCTCCCTCCCTCCCTCCCTCTCTCTCTCTGTGAGGGATTCACAAATGGGTGTAGAAAAAGGCCGTGGTGCTTCTTATGTCTTTATTCTTCAAGCGGCAAGGTGAGGTCACGAGAAAGGGGCACGGATTGCACGGACGTTAAGTAGAGGTCAGCCAAGGGTGTTGACGGTTGCGTGTCTCAGCGCGAACTGCCCGTTCCGACGCGTCCTGGAGAGTTCCTCGGTTCCGCTTGGGCAGCGGATCTCGGCCAAGTCAGGTCAACAGCGCGTCTTCCGGTGTCGCTTGGGTACGGCTTAGGGGGGGGCGCCCTCAGGCGCGTCCTGGAGGGTCCCTTGGTTCCGCTTGGGTAGCGGATCTCGGCCGCGTCGGGTCAACGGCGCGTCTTCCGGCGTCGCCTGGGTACGGCTTGGGGGCGCCTCAGGTCACTAGCGTCTTGCAGCCTATATGCGCCCCGTGATTTTCGTGCAAATGTTCTTATTGATTGCCCGAATATTCTTCCGACTCTCTCTTCTCTCTCTCTCTCTCTCTCTCTCTCTCTCTCTCTCTCTCTCTCTCTCTCTCTCTCTCTTCTCACCCTCTCTCTCTCTCTCTCTCTCTCTCTCTCTCTCTCTCTCTCTCTCTCTCTCTCTCTCTCTCTCTCTCTCTCTCTTCTCAATTTCTCTCTCTCTCTCTCTCTCTCTCTCTCTCTCTCTCTCTCTCTCTCTCTCTCTCTCTCTCTCTCTCTCTCTCTCTCTCTCTTCTCCTCCCACCCTCCCTCCCTCTCCCTCCCTCCATCTCTCTCTCTCTCTCTCTCTCTCTCTCTCTCTCTCTCTCTCTCTCTCTCTCTCTCTCTCTCTCTCTCTCTCTCTCTCTCTCTCTCTCTCTCTCTCTCTCTCCCCCCCCTTCCTCTCTCTCTCTCTCCCACCCTTCCTCCCTCTCTCTCCCTCTCTCTCTCTCTCTCTCTCTCTCTCTCTCTCTTCACCCTCTCTCTCTCTCTCTCTCTCTCTCTCTCTCTCTCTCTCTTCCTCTCTCTCTCTCTCTCTCTCTCTCTCTCTCTCTCTTCTCACCCTCTCTCTCTCTCTCTCTCTTCTCTCTCTCTCTCTCTCTCTCTCTCTCCTTTTTTCTCTCGTCTCTCTCTCTCTCTCTCTCTCTCTCTCTCTCTCTCTCTCTCTCTCTCTCTCTCTCCCGCCATGGTGAGCGCACGTGTTTTGCTTCCTCTCCGCCGCTGCCAAACAGCTCAGCAAGCCATGGCATCTCGTGGTCCCGCAAAGTCAGAGGGAAATCTGACTACCCTTCCCGGGTCAACAGGGAGCCATCCAGGGGGTTTCCCCGGTGCTTCTACGGCCCAGGGTTTCGTGCCCCCTCCCCAGGGTAATGGGACCTCCGCCTTAGGAAACGCGGGCCCTTGGTAGCGTGGGTCAAAGCTGCCCCCCCACCCCCCACGCCCAGGGCAAAGGGCGATATAACAACCCGGACAGTCACAGCAGCCCGATCAGCAGAAAAAAGGAAACAATAAACACAACCAAAGACATCAAAAGAATGACAAATTTCATAGTGCATGATCGGTCAGTGCTTATAAAAGTATAGTGTTTGCTACAACAACGACAGCCACTCCCGCCCCTGACTGGTCTCCGCCACCAAAGAAAACAGGTATCCCTACACCTTTTGTGAGAATCTTTCAAAAGCAAAAACACCAAGACACACAAACGCAGCATGAAACCTCCTTCAGCAATCAAAATATCTTTGAAAATAAGATTGATTTGCTTATCGGAATGTTCTTCCAGCAACAGACTGCAATAAACCGTTTGATTAGCCATGGAGTGATGCCTCCCCATCCGCAGGAATGCTACAAAGGAAGCATCCGTCGCAACAGACTCGACCCCATCCCATCCTGCAA
>NC_091587.1:20719427-20721927 GCF_042767895.1 Penaeus vannamei | reverse complement strand
GGCGGTAAACATTTGTCGAGTTGCCAGATGCATTCTTCCTACCTCGGTTATTTTCATGCATGCTCGTACTTATATTAGATATCTATAATGCAGCACAACCCAACATGAGATACTATAAACCATCTATAATATATTCCAAAAGACTGTGTACCGGTCGAAAAGTAACGAATACAGTAAAACAGGTAACCGTCAACTGTGGCCGTTCTCATTACGCTCCAGAAGTGAGCGGAGCTTAACGGTTTGTCTCGCTTCCAATCACGAGACAACTTTCGGTGCGCGCGACACCCTAATTACCACCGGAACAGATAACATAAGTCTCTTCTGCTTCTTCCCTTCCTCCTCCTCCTCTTCTGTCTTCGTTTTTTTTTTATCTTCGTCTCCTTCTTCTTCTTCCGCTTCTTTTCCGTTTTCCTCGTCTCTTTTCTCCTTTATCCTCTGCTCTGAATCCTTTTTCCATCTATTTCCTTTCTACTTCTTCCTCTGCTTTTCGCTTCATTTTCATTCTTTTTTTTTCTTTTTCGAGTTACCGAGAGTTCACTAATCACGCCCTCAAAATTTACTCTGTTTGCGTCAGAAGTACCCTAGGTTTACACACCAGGTGGCAATAATGTAATTGATATCGCATACGTTTTTATATCCGCCCCATTTTACAGGGCGTTTACAGGTGACTCTTTGTCGGAGGAATAAAAAAAAAAGAAAAAAGAAATTAACCAATCACCATGGAACACGGCTTTTCGAACCAGGAAAATCGATGAGAAAATACGGTCGCCATGACACGAGCAAAGCCTTTGTTACATGTTATTAACTTGTTCGGAACTCGTTCGTAAGTTTTCATTTCGTCTTCCTGTCCAGGATTAAATGGTGTTGGTTTCCTATTGGTTGTGTAAATATGTTTTGAGAAGTAATAAGGGTATTGTAAACCTTTTTCTTAATATTTATGATATATGTCATATAGTGTAGGCGCGACATTATCTGCATTTATATTAAACTGAAAGTCAAAGAGAGGTTCCAAACATAATATCGGGCCTGAAAGAGAACCCGTAACTAGCAGTCGTAGCTACGGTATTTACTATGTTTAGCAGTGTCGCTATAATACTAGCGAAATTTTTATAGAAAAACCCTTCAGAAACATTGACGTCTACACAAGTCTATATACGTCTAGCTTGTCAAATGAACGTGATCCAACGAGAAAAGACCATGACAGTATCAGGTATATTCATGCTGCTTCACTGAGATCAGTATAAACAATAAATTTACCTTGTGAATAAATGCGTAGCCCGAGGTAAGGCAGGCCAGAAAGATGTGCGTTTTTCACTTTTTATACTTCCCTTCCTCTTCTTCTCTTCTCTTCTTCCTCATCCCTTCTTCTTCTACTTTTCCTTTTCGTCTCTCCCGCTTCTTATGTATGCCGTCTATATTTACTACATTTCACTTAATAAGATAATGCTGGAAAATAGTAGGTATGAATATAAACACCATATCCATTACTAAATCACAGTGACCAGCTCCTTAACTTTCTCTGATTGTGTCAATGTTATCTGCATCTCTGTTTTATTACTTTCGCCATTTTCACAAAAAAATTATCTTTTAAATTCACAGAAATCTGAAAGACGATAGACACTGTTAATATCAACTATTGTATCTTTAATAGTTTCATAAATCTATATCAAATTAATTTCATCCTTATCACTTCGTTATTATTTTCTTTCGCCATTTTCTCATGGCCATGGGCGGGCAATTATTATTATTATAATCATGAATATTATTTAGAGCCTTTAGAGTTATGTAGACTTTCAGGATCCCTTCACCACATATCAGAACTACCACTATGTTTGTATGTCGGAATGAACTTCAGGTATTCTTTTTAAAATCCTTTTAAAATTTTCTTCAGGGAGCATGAAGGCTGTGACGTTTTCAAGAACTCTTTTCCAAACAACTATCCACCTGCAAACGAGGAAAGTTTACTACGTAACAACAGGTTTACAAAATGGAGCTGTTATTATTACTGTCACCATCACTGATGCTATTCTCAATAATTGTGATTGGTATGATAATGATAATAATCATTATCATTTTATAATTGGTATCATTTGTATTATCATTTTTTATTATCGTTATGCTATAGCTGACAGCTGAACAGGAACATTGTGGTTATGGAATAGATAACAAAATGTCAACTTTAAATAATCGTGTAACTGAAATTGTTTTCTGAACTAAATGCCATATATATATATATATATATATATATATATATATATATATATATATATACACATACACACACACACAAATATATATATATATATATATATATATATATATATATAGATATATATAGATATATATACACACACACACACACACACATACACACACACACACACACACACACACACACACACACACACACACACACACACACACACACACACACATATATACATATATATATATATATATATATATATATATATATACATACATATATATATACATATAT
>NC_091587.1:20676927-20701927 GCF_042767895.1 Penaeus vannamei | reverse complement strand
CTTCGGGTCTGAAGAGGCAAGGGAGACGAAGCGGTATAAGAGGGAAAGGAGGCGAAGCACTCGGGAACTACGGGGCAGGAGAGGACAGGAGAACGGAAGCGAAGGGAGGTCAGATCAGGTCGAAGGATCAGGCGGTCTATGTGACGGGTGACCGGCATAAGGGAGGAGACGAAGGATGTGGGAAGCGAGGAGGCTGTCGGCAGGAGAGAAACCGCTGTTCAAGTTGAAATTGGGCAGCAGCTTAATGAGAGAAGATTCCACCAGTCTGCGGGCATGGACATCAGCGGAAGGGAAGAGAATGCGGGCAGCTTTCCAGTCCATCTGATGGCCAGTGTCCCACTGATGGCAGAAGAGGGCGTTGTTGGTATGTCCCCTGGATACAGCGTACTTATGCTGAGACAGACGCTTAGTAAGACTGGCGCCTGTTTCACCAAAATACTGCTTATCACAGGAGGCACACGGAACAGCATAGGTGCCCACCTTCGAGGTAGAGGGAGGGCAGGTGTGAACCAGGTTACGACGGAGGGTATTCACCTGGCGAAGGGAGAGTCTGCAGTTGAGAGACTGCAGGGGCCGACGGAGGGAGTAGATCTCCTCAGTGTAAGGCAGGCTGAGGACAGGCAGGTGAGGAGACTCATTGGGAGGGGAGTCATGGTAGAAGGTACGTCGCGCCCTGGATAACGCGACGTCTAGGACATGGCGAGGATAGCCCAGTTTGGAGAACGAACGACGCAGGAAGTCGATCTCTCCATCCAGGTACTGGGGGTCACAGATGCGGAGGGCACGGAGAAACAGCGAGGTGGCAACCCCTCTCTTCACATGTAGTGGATGGTACGAGAAGAAGTGTATGTACATACCACTGTGCATAGGCTTCCTGTACATAGAGAAGGAGAAATGATCAGCAGAGCGATGGACAAGAGTGTCCAAGAAAGGGAGCTTGTCGTCAACCTCCCATTCCACCTTGAAGCGGATGGATGGAGAGAGAGAATTCAGCTGCGACAGGAAATCAGGAAACAGGGCAGGTTCATGGGGCCAGAGAGCGAAGACGTCATCTACATATCTCAGCCACATGGAAGGACGAGGGGAGATGGAAGGGAGGAGCTCCGACTCGAAGAACTCCATGTACAGGTTAGCCAGAACAGGGGAGAGAGGAGAGCCCATGGCAACACCGAACGTCTGTGAGTAGAAACGACCCTCAAAGGAGAAGGAATTCGACTCCACACACAGACGAATCAGCTGGAGGAAGACTTCAGTGGGAAGAGGAAGACGAGGATCCTCGGCAGGGAGCTTCCTCTGAAGGAAAGCGAGGACGTCATCAAGCGGGACCTTGGTGAACAGGGAGTCGACATCCAGGCTCAGCATGGACGCCGGCGGGACACCGCGGACACGAGAGATGAAGTCCTGTGAATGGCGAAGGTGAGCAGGAGAGAAGGTGCCGAGAAGGGGAGTGAGAGACTTAGCCAGCCAAGCCGCCAGAGGATGCGTCACCGATCCCCGGGAGGAGATGATGGGGCGTAGAGGCACGGCCGGCTTATGGGTTTTAGGAAGCCCATAGACATGAGGGAGGGTTAACGATCTTGAACCTCTGTTAAAGGTTCGCCTCCGGGAAACAGGCTGCAAGCTCTCTCAGACGACGGTGGAAAGTGGCAGCAATGCGTTCCCGCGGGTCGCTGGTCAGGGGGGCATAGGTGGAGGCGTCACCTAACAGGTCCTGGGCCTTCTGCAGGTAGGAGGCTCGGTCGAGGACCACCACCGAGTTACCTTTATCAGAAGGCAAAATGGTGACATCCTCCCTGCGCAGGCTGTGAAGGGCCTCACGGTAACGCCTGGGGATGGAAGGATTAGGGTGAAGGAGAGACTCGAGGGCCGGAAGGAAGGCCCCACGAAGGAGAGAGACATCAGGCAAGGAGTTCCTATGAGCGGAGATGAACCGGTCAAAGGAAGAAATGATGTCAATAGAGGTAAGGGGAAGAGGGCGGAGAGCAAAGGAAAGACCGAAGCCAAGGAGTTGTAGTTGGTGAGGGGTCAAGGACAGGGAGGAAAGGTTGGTAACCACTACATGTGAAGAGAGGGGTTGCCACCTCGCTGTTTCTCCGTGCCCTCCGCACCTGTGACCCCCAGTACCTGGATGGAGAGATCGACTTCCTGCGTCGTTCGTTCTCCAAACTGGGCTATCCTCGCCATGTCCTAGGCGTCGCGTTATCCAGGGCGCGACGTACCTTCTACCATGACTCCCCTCCCAATGAGTCTCCTCACCTGCCTGTCCTCAGCCTGCCTTACACTGAGGAGATCTACTCCCTCCGTCGGCCCCTGCAGTCTCTCCCTTCGCCAGGTGAATACCCTCCGTCGGAACCTGGTTCACACATGCCCTCCCTCTACCTCGAAGGTCGTCACCTATGCTGTTCCGTGTGCCTCCTGTGATAAGCAGTATTTTGGTGAAACAGGCGCCAGTCTTACTAAGCGTCTGTCTCAGCATAAGTACGCTGTATCCAGGGGACATACCAACAACGCCCTCTTCTGCCATCAGTGGGACACTGGCCATCAGATGGACTGGAAAGCTGCCCGCATTCTCTTCCCTTCCGCTGATGTCCATGCCCGCAGACTGGTGGAATCTTCTCTCATTAAGCTGCTGCCCAATTTCAACTTGAACAGCGGTTTCTCTCCTGCCGACAGCCTCCTCGCTTCCCACATCCTTCGTCTCCTCCCTTATGCCGGTCACCCGTCACATAGACCGCCTGATCCTTCGACCTGATCTGACCTCCCTTCGCTTCCGTTCTCCTGCCCTCTCCTGCCCCGTAGTTCCCGAGTGCTTCGCCTCCTTTCCCTCTTATACCGCTTCGTCTCCCTTGCCTCTTCAGACCCGAAGATGGAATCGAGGACGATTCCGAAACTGTTGTCTCACTTTCATCAATAAATCTAGTTTGTACATTGTGGGTTTTTCTTCCATATATATATATATATATATATATATATATATATATATATATATATATATATATATATATACATATATATATATATATATATATAATATATATACATATATATATATATATATATATATATATATATATATATATATATATATATACATACACACACATCCACACACACACACACATATATATATATGTGTGTGTGTGTGACTTAGTGTGTGTGATTATTTTGTTTTGTGTGTGTGATTGTTGTTGTTGTGCGTGTGTCTGTGTTTGCGTGTGTGTGTCTATCTCTGTTTGTGTGTATGTGTGTTTGTTTGTGTTTGTGTGTGTTTTTGCATATATGTATATGAATATATATATATATATATATATATATATATATATATATATATATATATATATATATATATATATATATACTTATAGACACATATATAAGGATATCCATATATGATTATGGGGAACGTCTGGTAATACGAGAAAGACATTGTCACTGCTTAGGAAACCAAACAGAAATCTTGACAGAACTTAACTGTAATACTGGCAATTCCCTAACGACTGCCGAACTCTTCCACTTTGAACATCAACGTTAGTCTATCACTTTCACAAAACACTAAACTAAGTAAAAATTCTTAACAAATCTATTATCTCCGGATAAAGGAAATCTCATTTGCAATTAAGCAATTTGGTCTCTCTACATGGCAAGTCAACAGGAGACGATACATTCCCAGTCAAACAGGTAAAACGCATTTACCACTCTCCCATTCTCAACCTTGTACTGACACACATACGTAATCTATCCCTATCTTTGGCTACTTTTCCTGATCCCATAACAATGGCAAGGGTTATCCCAACTCACAAATCTGCATCAATTCAAAACGTTGATAATTACAGATCAGTTTCTATTTCACCCTACTCGGGCAACATTCTAGAGAAAGTGGCACATCAACAACCTATGGATTAATTATCAACAATATTCATTCTGCTAGTCAGCAGGATTTCCGCCCATCGAGATTCACCGAAACTGCCGTTCAGTGTCTCACCGACTTTGTACTAGGGGCCTCTGATGGGGACAAGTTTACCATCAGTGTGTTTCTCGACTTGTCTATCGCATTCGACACACATTCTCTTGTCTAAACTCAAACACTGAGGAGTGCAGGTGCAGCTGGTTTAAAAGCTACCTCTACGACAATATGCAGATGTGAATGATGAAACCTAAAGGGAGCGCAGGATCTAATATGTAGTACCTCAGGGCTGTTTACTTACCCCTTTTTCTAATTTATACTGACAATATTGTATTCTATGGAAATCCACTGAAATTCACTTTGTTTGCAGATGACTCAAATCTCCATAAAAGTCACCTCTTTAAACTCTACCGTGAACAACATGGTCAACCTGGAATTAGAACGAGTAACTTGATTAATGAATGAAAACGAGTATATTGATAAATGAAAATTGAACATGACAAAGAAAAAATAACTTCCTGATCCTCCACTAGTCGTCCGTAATTCGGCGCTTACAAAGGTTTGTAAAAGAGAATTTCTAGGTGTGACAACAGGCAGTCACTTATATTGGCACCAATGCATTTATCAAAAAAAGTAATATGATTGCAAAATATTATCATTTGCTTGATTAGAAACAAAAGTTCTTAATTTTGATCTTTCTATCTTTCAGCCTTTTAAAACCCGTTGTTGGACATAGGCCTTCCCCAATCTGCGCCACCTCGTTGAAGTATGTTTTGCATCACAGAGAAGAAAGGGGCTGTAGCCAACCATACTGACCAAGTGCGGGTTGGCAGGGGTCCTTATAGTCAGTCGCCTTTTATGGCAGCAGCGTTGGAAGTTTTCTTTCCACGTCCCCCTATCCACAGGGGCTCCTTCCCTTAATCTATTCAGCTTATTTGTGCAACATTTGTGTATAAAAGACTGAAAGGTTTGACATTATAGTAGTTACTATAGCTACATTACTTACAGCAGATACTCGATAAGAAATAACACAAACCCGAGGTTACCTTCTATTCTCTTTTCCTAGTCGCAAACTCACATTAATCACGAAACTAATTTCCTATAACTTACCTTCTTGTACAGTTTATGTTCCGTCAGTAAATAGTCTCAAATGACAATTCATCTCGTCTATGCCTTTGTAAATTTTGGGATTTTTTTCTATGAAAGCATCTTCATCTTTATTTTCTTCTACACTCTCTTATAAATGGTAATCTATTGCTGGTTATGATGTCCCTTTGTATAATTTACGTTTTTTTTTATTCTTTACAATGCGGTTAACACAGAGAACAACTTGATATAACTTTTGACTAAAAGGGGCCCTTATGAGATTAACTATCCTTATCAAAGAGCCTGGTCTATTAACTGTATATGTGTAATGTATATATATATATATATATATATATATATATATATATATATATATATATATATATATAAACAGATAGATACAGAGAGACAAAAGCACCATATCAGTTCAAAATTTTTACTTTCTATTTATCCACACATACGCTCGCGCGCGCGCACGCTCCTTTTCACTTTCGCAGAGGGCTTTTCAGCCAGTCAGCGGATCCGTCGACTTATCCATTCTCTTGTTTCGCGGAGTATCCTCTCTTCCAGATGCTACTGTTGTTGGAAAGTCGCGCTTCGGAGTGCCCATTGTCTACAAGGTCTACCTCTACGGATTTGTCCCTGCCATTTCGTTTGTCAATTTTGCTCAACGGCTAAGCCCTTCCGCCATATTTCTTATGATTTCGTTTCTAGTTTTGTCTCTTCTTGTTGTTAGTTACCTGGAGTTTTTAAGTTATCGGTCTCTGATGTTTGGGTCTATACTTCATCCGATTTCAGGGAAAGGATTACTGGCAACTCACCAGGTCGCTTAGGGGATCGCTTCTCTCTCTCTCTCTCTCGCTCTCTCTCCGTCTCTCTCTCTCTCTCTCTCTCTCTCTCTCTCTCTCGCTCTCTCTCTCTCTCTATCTCTCTCCTTTGTTATGTTCTTATCTCTTATCACTTATATATACATCTTCTGTGCTTCCAAAACTAAAACAATATATATTTTTTATTTGCTTTTCTGCTATTATTCTTGCTGAAATGTGCTGCCTTGAGCGCCACTATATCATTATCAATATATTATTACTATCATTATTATCATTATTATTATTTCAAAACACACTTGGCCATTCGGAGTACTCGAGAGCTCGGGGAGAGATGCTTTTTTTTTTTTTTTTTTTTTTTTTTTGAAAGACTGGACGCTGTATTGTTGTATTTCCTTGTTATGGATCAGTTCTCTGACTCCCTTCCTTCCTTCCCTTCCCTCCACTCTCCCCCGTCACTTCCTCCCTCCCTCCCCCACGCCGTTATCTATGTAAATACTCTGTCAAATAGGCTCTTTGGGCGTCTTTGTGTCCTTGTTTGCCTCTTTAATGACAGGTTAAGGGGCACTTGCATGTGTGTTCTATTTCATTTTTTCCTTTCTTTTTTTTTGGCATTCCATTTGTCTATGGACTTATTGTTTTTGTTTATACAACCTTGATTGTGTGAAGAAAAGGAACACTTTATCTTCGCATTAAATTAATCGTATGTTATTAGGTTTACAATTTATTCATATAATCTGTCCGGATTTCATTTATTCTGCTACATTATCGAAGAGGCTTATATGATCACCTCTTTAGTTGTGTTTCTTTGCATTGCCCTTTGTCTTTGAGTCTGCTGGTTCAATTTTTTTCTTATTTGTCTTTAAAGCACTCGTTAGTCCATTGTTTACCCCACGCACCCACATATACAAACATGCACACAAACACACACACACATCTATCTATCTATCTATCTATCTATCTATCTATCTATATATATATATATATATATTCATATATATATATATATATATATATATATATATATATATATATATATATATATACACACATAGAGAGAGAGAGAGAGAGAGAAAGAAAGCAGAGAGAAAAAGTTATCGATTATGACATAGTTATAGATGTAGAAATATGTAGATAGGTAGAAAGATGAATATGGATGGATCCTGATATAGCTATAGCTACATACATATATATATATATATATATATATATATATATATATATATATATGTATGTATGTATATATTTATATATATATGTGTGTATATATATATATATATATATATATATATATATATATATATATATATATATATATATATATATGTATATATATGTTATATATGTTTTACACACACACACACATTATACATATATACAAAGATAGATATGCATATGCATATAGAAAAACGGAAAGATGGAGAGAAGTTAAAGATATTAAAAGCACATTCCTATTGAACAGTAAAAATGCGTCTCTCAAATTTAAAAATAAATATATATATATTCTACATAATGAAAATCTCATATTTAATATGTAGACAACCATATCTTCTTCTCTCTCTCTCTCCTTCTCTCCTCTCTTTCTCTCTTTCTCCATCCCTCTTATTCTCTGCCACCTCCTCCCCCTCCCCCCCCCCACTTCCTCCCTCCATGAATCCCGAGCAACATCCTTTATCAGCGGAGTTTGGCCTGAGCGCCAAGGGCGTGAGTTATGGAGGAAGGGTTTCCAAGCCGTGATAAAATGTCTCGCATCAGCTGTTTGGGGTAAGGCCGACGTTCACCCCATGTAAACACGTAGAAGGTAGAGCCTATGTGGACGTAAGGGATTTATGTTGAACAAAGTAAATCAGGTGAAGGGAAGAGTAAAAAGACACAAGTATGTGCTATAAGTCTATTTCTGGGCTAATTTGTTCGTGAAGGAGGGAATATTATAGCGAAAAGGCCTTCTGTGTGCTCATATTTTCATGCTCGCATCCATCGTCGGTTTATATTCATAGTGTTCGTTTTAGACCGCATTAAATCTTTGTTAGGAACGATTTTTCTTGCATGGAGTATTGATCCTTTTCACCTCATATGACCTGTCTTTGATTTGCATTACGTAATCTTTTTTATTATGAAATCGGTTCGCTCGTCGTTCTGGTAAACTTGTTATTGTTAGAACAAGATAGTCTGGAATATCTCACCTTGGCTTCATTAATAGACTGGAGGAATGTGACATGATTTGATTGATAGACTGGAGTATCGTGACATGACGTGACTAATAGACTGGAGTATCGTGAGATGACTGACAGACGAGAGTCTTGCTTTGACTTTATTAACAGACTGAAGTATCTTGACTGATAGTTTGGAGTATTTTGACATGTCTTGATTGACAGTTTTTGAACAGGGAGTTAAATGTATAGGTTTAACTGTGATAAACTTCCTCTTAAAATCCAGCGAACAAATATTAAAGAAGTATAAAAAAATATATATTTTCGTAATCGTAATTTTAACAACCATTCTGTCTGTTTGCTTGCCTGTCTGTCTGTCTGACTGTCTGTCTGTCTGTCTGTCTGTCTGTCTGTCTGTCTGTCTGTCTCTGTCTCTCTCTCTCTCTCTCTCTCTCTCTCTCTCTCTCTCTCTCTCTCTCTCTCTCTCTCTCTCTCTCTCTCTCTCTCTCTCTCTCTCTATCTATCTATCTATCTATCTATCTCTATCTCTCTCTTTCTCTCTCTCTCTCTCCCTCTCTCTCATAATGATAATGATGATGATGATGATGACTAATAATAATAATAATAATGATAATATGATTATAATGATAATAATGATAATACCAAAAATAAAATAATGATAATAATAATAGAATGATAATAATAATAATAATGATAATAACAACAATGATAATAATGATAATAATAACAATGATGATAAGGATACTACCAATAATGACGATGATGATACTGATAATCATGATTATAAGGCCACAATAATTTTATTCCTTGGTTTACGGATTTCATTTCTGAAAACCTCTGACACGCGGTCGCAAATTAAAAAGAATAATCGGGTCTTTTTTCTGAATAGTTTATTAATTTCTGGAAACATGTGACAGGCGGTGGAAAAATAAATGAAATACCAATGAGAGAACTACACCACGTCTGGTATCGGTATTGTTTAAGTGCTCAGAAACAGCAATGATCTCCGTTGATGTATCGCGCTTGAGAGACAGATACAATCGATTGTGGTTTCTAGAGGTATGTCTGACTAGAAAAAATGAATCTCAAATCGTATAGGCTTAGGTGCGGCGGGAAAGAAGTCGGTTTCTCAATCATTTTTATTTTCGAAAATCGGGGAAAAAATTAGGTGCGGCGGAAAAAGTCGGTTTCTGAACCATTTTTATTTTCGAAAAGCGGGGGGAAATTAGGTGCGGCGGAATAAAGTCGGTTTCTCAATCATTTTTATTTTCGAAAAGCGGGGGGAAATTAGGTGCGGCGGAATAAAGTCGGTTTCTCAATCATTTTTATTTTCGAAAATCGGGGAGAAAATTAGGTGCGGCGGGAAAGAAGTCGGTTTCTCAATCATTTTTATTTTCGAAAAGCGGGGGGAAATTAGGTGCGGCGGAATAAAGTCGGTTTCTCAATCATTTTTATTTTCGAAAATCGGGGAGAAAATTAGGTGCGGCGGGAAAGAAGTCGGTTTCTCAATCATTTTTATTTTCGAAAAGCGGGGGGAAATTAGGTGCGGCGGAATAAAGTCGGTTTCTCAATCATTTTTATTTTCGAAAAGCGGGGGGAAATTAGGTGCGGCGGAATAAAGTCGGTTTCTCAATCATTTTTATTTTCGAAAAGCGGGGGGAAATTAGGTGCGGCGGAATAAAGTCGGTTTCTCAATCATTTTTATTTTCGAAAAGCGGGGGGAAATTAGGTGCGGCGGAATAAAGTCGGTTTCTCAATCATTTTTATTTTCGAAAAGCGGGGGGAAATTAGGTGCGGCGGAATAAAGTCGGTTTCTCAATCATTTTTATTTTCGAAAATCGGGGAGAAAATTAGGTGCGGCGGAAAAAAGTCGGTTTCTCAATCATTTTCATTTTCGAAAATCGGGGAAAAAATTAGGTGCGGCGGGAAAAAAGTCGATTTCTCAGTCATTTTTATTTTCGAAAAGCGGGGGGAAATTAGGTGCGGCGGAATAAAGTCGGTTTCTCAATCATTTTTATTTTCGAAAATCGGGGAGAAAATTAGGTGCGGCGGAAAAAAGTCGGTTTCTCAATCATTTTCATTTTCGAAAATCGGGGAAAAAATTAGGTGCGGCGGGAAAAAAGTCGATTTCTCAGTCATTTTTATTTTCGAAAAGCGGGGGGAAAATTAGGTGCGGCGGGAAAAAAGTCGATTTCTCAATTTATTTATTTTCGAAAATCGGGAAAACAAGTGCGGTGGATCCATAAACCAAGAAATAAAACAGCTGATAGATTGATATATAAACTATTTCATACCTGTGATCTTTATATTCATACTCTTTATAGAAACCTATTTTATGTATACAGATATACGCTGCCAATTTTAATGTGTAGTCTCCATACAAATACCCGCTGTTTAAATATTCTTTCTCTAAAAGAATATAAATGGAGTAAATTCTTATTCGTTACTCCTTTTCATATTCATACTCCCCTTCAAATTTATATTCGTTCATATTCATGCTCTTTTATCTTCACACTCCCTTATTTCAAGTCGACCTTATTCTTTCCCTGAAAGAATGTAAATAGAGTAAATTGTTTTTCTTTACTCATTTTCATATTCATACTCCTCTTCAAATTTATATTCGTTTATATTCATGCTCTTTTATCTTCACACTCCCTTCTTTCGAGGCGACTTCTCCGTAAAGTCAGGTCGAGTCGATTTATAACTCCTCGACGAGACTTTGTGGAGTTCTTAAGGGCGATATTAGGTCAGTTCTTTCTCTCTCACCTATGGCTCCACCTGTTGTATATTTGTACCTTTTGGATGTATCAAGGCCGGGGCATATGGCACCGCCATTGACCTTAATAGTAGTAGAAGTGGTAATAGTAGTAGTAGTAGTAGAGGAAGTGGTAGTAGTGGTAGTAGGAGAAGAGGTGGTAGTAATAGTAGTAGTAGTAGTCGTAGTAGTTGTAGTAGTAGAAGTGGTAGTAGTAGCAGTAGTAGTAGTAAAGGAAGTGGTAGTAGTGGTAGTAGGAGAAGAGGTGGTGGTAGTAGTAGTAGTAGTAGTAGTAGTAGTAGTAGTAGTAGTAGTTGTAGTAGTTGTAGTAGTAGAAGTGGTAGTAGTAGCAGTAGTAGTAGTAGAGGAAGTAGTAGTAGTAGTAGCAGTAGTAGTAGTAGAGGAAGTGGTAGTAGTAGTAGTAATAGTTGTAGAAGTGGTAGTAGTAGTAGTAGTAGTAGTAGTAGAGGAAGTGGTAGTAGTAGTAGTAATAATAATAGTAGAAGTGGTAGTAGTAGTAGTAGTAGTAGAGGAAGTGGTAGTAGTAGTAGTAGTAGTAGAGGAAGTGGTAGTAGTAGTAGTAGTAGAGGAAGTGGTAGTAGTAGTAGTAGTAATAGAAGTAGAAGTGGTAGTAGTAGTAGTAGTAGAGGAAGTGGTAGTAGTAGTAGTAGTAGTAGTAGTAGTAGAGGAAGTTGTAATAGTAGTAGTAGTAATAGTAGAGGAAGTGGTAGTAGTAGTAGTAATAGTAGTAGATGTGGTAGTAGTAGTAATAGTAGTAGATCTGTTTGGAGAAGGGCATGAGCTTCATACTAACAACTGATATAGTTCACCTGACTTTCTTTGTTACCTGTGTTTGGCCTGTTGTGGTTCAGTTGCAAGTGCGTGCGTGCTGAAGGAACTGCTGGGAGAGGTCTATGGAGCTGGGGTCTTCAGCAGTGTAGCCGACCCTCGCAACCTGCACCACGGAATACTTTCCCCAGGTTGGGTCCAGGTCCATCAGCCTCACGTCAGCCGCCTCTCGAAGACTAATGCCGAGACCTGATTGGTTGAGAACGGACAGCTCCCGGGTCGCTCATTGGGCCGCTCAGCAGTACTTTAGCTTCAGCGTCCGGGCCGAGTTTAGCACTTGGATCCTCCACACTGAGCAAGACCACAGCAAGCAGCAACAAGGGCTACCCAGGCCTTATTCGTCGGGGGAGCCACCCCATACTTGTATTTTTAATAGTATGTTGTGTCTTCGTAGGTATGTTGTGTATTTGTATGTTGTGTTTTCGTATGTTGCGTCTTTGTGGGTATGCTGTGTCTTCATGGGTATATTGTGTCTTGTTGAATATGTTCTGTCTTAATGGGTATGTTGTGTCGTCGTGAGTGTATGTTGTGTCTTTGCGAGTATGTTGCGTCTTTGTGGATATGTTGTGTCTTCGTGGTTATGTAGTGTCTCTGTGGGCATGTCGTCGTATGTGTCGGTGTAAGAGGGTCGAAGTTAAGCGACCAGCTGGCACACTCTAACTTGACTGTTGGTATAAAAAGGTGACGAACTACACTAACAATATGTCTATTACAACCTTGATATAATAAAGAGAAGAAGAGGAGGGAGTGGAAGAGGATAAAGAGGAGAAAGGGGTGGAGTAAGAGGAGGCGGAGGAAGGGAGTTAGAGAAAAAAGAGGAGGAGGAAGGGAGGTAGAGAAGGAGGAGGCAGAGGGAGAGAGGTAAAGAAGAAGGAGGAGGAGGAAGCGAGTTAGAGAAGGAGGCCGAGGAAGGGAGGTAGCCGAGTAGAAAGAGGAGGAGAAAGAAGAGGAAGAAGAAGGGAGAAAAAGAGGGAAAAGAGATAGAACATATACATCTCTATGTATGGAAAATCAGTCAAGCCATAACTCCCAAAAATAGGCCCAATATTTACAAGCAGATAAATGCAGCAGGAAATGGTTCTCTGGCGTACGGTGAAGCAAGGTTAAGCGGAGGTCAGTCTAGCATGTAGATTCCCCGGTAGGCTGACATGACAATACGCCCATGCACACACCCGGAGGTAGTGGGTCATGCATGCTAATTCCTTGAAACGAAACAGTGCCGCGAATCAAATAAAATAAAGACAATTTTATCTCGTTTCTACTGTGGCCGCGTTTCATGATTCAGGGTTTGTGTTCTTGGTATTCTTAATACACATAATGCAGAAAATATATTAAATAATATAACGAGTTCAGAGCTACTGACACTACCCCCCCCCCAAACAACAACACCAACAACAAAGACAAAAGGAGGATGTCGCTTTCGTAAGCCGTTTGGGAATCACCCTATTTTGATCTATATTCTCCTTCCCTTATTGTAAGTTACCTTTATGGAAAACCTTAAGGCAGTGAATCCAGGCCCAGTTATTAATGTAAACCTATTGCACAAGTTATCTTAATAAAGCTAATGGACGAGTTTATGCACAAAATTTATGTCTATGATAGCTATTTCTAAATGCATGATCATGTTTGAATGTAAAGATTATTCTGATGTTTGTATAATTAGCCAGCATAATGGTTCGAAAAATCAAACATTTTTCTTTTATTTATGTGAAAAGGATTTCAAAATGTTTTAGATGTTAACATTCTCCCTCGGAATCGCTGGTTGCAATTATGTTTTATTCTTAACTTCCCTTTTTACGTTTACAGGTTTATGTCTGAATCAGAAATGCAGCACGAAATCTCTTTTTGAAAATAGAGTTGGGCGGGAATAAAGCATATGTTTTGGATTTTAAGTTGTTTTTCTCCCCCTAGCTCTCTCTCTCTCTCTGTCTTTGTCACAGTCTGTTTCTTTCGCTGCTGCTGTCTGTCACTGTTTGTCTGTCTGGCTGTTTGTCTCTGCCTTTGAATCTGTCATTCTACCTGCCTGTTTGTTTGTCTGTCTGTCTGTCTGTCTCTCTCTCTCTCATTCTCCCTCCCTCCCTCCCTCTCTCTTTCTGTCTTTCTCTCTCTCTCTCTCCCTCCCCTCCCCTCTCTCTCTCTCTCTCTCTCTCTCTCTCTCTCTCTATCTGTCTATTTATCTATCTTTTATCTATCTTTCACTCAATAATGTCTTCCGTTAACTGGAAAGAACTTTAGATATTGCAAAATGTCATTCATACGAAGAAAACAGAAAGAAATATATTTTTTTTCTCTAGTAGATATCTATCTATCTACATAAGCAAATTCACATACGCAGACAGAAAAACATCTGCTTTATTTCCCTTTTAGGTAAACAGCCTCGCTCATTCATGTCATTAAGATACGCATGAAAACTTATAAAACCAGGAGATCATTTAACTTCAAGAGCTGTTTACCTCTGAAGCAGCGCTGGCGTAAATTCACCTTAACGACGAGATTACTTAGAGATATTTATGAATTTATGCCAAAGGTAATGAACGTTCTTTTCTGTATTGCGTTTTAAAGGTTTTCATATTATCACATGTTTTGTTCAGGCTTTGAGGAGTGTTTTGTTTCATTTATTTGTTTTAAACTTATTCATCTATTTATTTATTTCCGTTTTCTTTCAGTGTGCCTTCTAATTCAAATGAATTTGTTTTCTTACATGCGTTTTCTATCGTTTTGATATTACCGTTTTCTTTTCTGAATATTCTTTATCGGAGGATTCCGTTTTCTTTCTGTTTAATGTATAACTTTTGAAGTGTTTGTAAAATATGTACATTGGATTACCGGGATAGAATTTGAAATATGGTTTTTGGCTATGTGGATACTTAATTCAATATGCATTAGAATTTTCATTTGACTACAAAAATTCGCCTTATACGTAAACACATAAAACCACCTTCCAGCAAATACACATACGCATACACACAAACAAACTCGAACGAACGTAAAACACACACCAACGCAAACACACACACACACCCTCTCTCTCTCGCTCTCTCTCGCTCTCGCTCTCTCTCTCTGTCTCTCTCTCTCTCTCTATCTATCTATCTATCTATCTATCTATCTCTCTCTCTCTCTCTCTTCTCTCTCTCTCTCTCTCTCTCTCTCTCTCTCTCTCTCTCTCTCTCTCTCTCTCTCTCTCTCTCTCTCTCTTTCTCTCTCTCTCTCTCTCTTCTCTCTCTCTCTCTCTCTCTCTCTCTCACTCTCTCTCTCTCTCTCTCTCTCTCTCTCTCTCTCTCTCTCTCTCTCTCTCTCTCTCTCTCTCTCTCTCTCTCTCTCTCTCTTTCTCTCTATCGAGCGCACACACACACACAAACACACACACACACACACACAAGGGAGACAGATGACGGGAATGAAGAGGAGGAAAAGCAAATGGAAAAAGAATAGAGACGAATAAATGGGAAGGAAGAAAATGCATCAGGTATGTAGAAGGGATGAAAAGAGAGGAAAGGAAAGGGAAATAGGAATAGGGAGAAAAGGGGAAATAAATATGAAGAGGAGATGTAGAGATTAAGAAAAATGAAGATAAGCAAGTGAAAAAGAAAGTACTCTAAAGGGGAAGGACGAAGACGAAGACGAGAAAAAAAAAGACAGATAAAGAAGAAAGGGAAATGAGGAAGAAAAGAAGAGGGAAAAATGGAAAGACGTTAAAAGAGATGAAAGGATTCCATTTCATCCCTCGTTAGTCTGGTCTCTATGCTCTGTCGCTTCCCCTCTCTCTCCCCTTCCTCCTCCTTCCCCTCTCCCTCATTTTCCCCTCCCTCTCCTCCCCCTCTCCTGCCTCCTTCGCCTCTTCCCCTTTTTTTCTCTCCCCCTCTTCTTCCTCCTCATCTCACTCCTCCTTCCCCTCTCTCTCTCTCCTTCCTCTCCCCTTCTTATCTCTCTCCTCCTCCACTCTCTCCTCTTCCTCCTCTCACTTCTCCTCTCCCTCTCCTTCCTCCTCCTTCCCCTCTCCCTTATTTCCCCCCTTCGCTCTCCTTCTTCCTCCTCTTACTCCTCCTTCCCTCCACCTCTTCTTCCCCCCTCTCCTTCATTTTCTCCCCCCTCCTCCCTCCCTTCCTCCTTTCTACCCTCTCCTCTCACTCTCTCCCTTCCTCCTCCTTTCCCTCTCTCTTATTTTTTCCCTCTCGCTCTCTTTTCTCCTCCTCTCACTCCTTCTTACCCTCTCTATCCTTTTTTTCCCGTCTCCCTCCCCTTCTTCCTCCCTTCCCTCTCCCTTCCTTCCTCTCTACCTTATTTTTTCCCCTCCCATTCTCCTTCCTCCTCCTCTCCCTCCCTTTCCTCCTCCTTCCCCTCTTCCTCACTTTCTTCCCCTTCCTCTCTCCCTTCCTCCCTCCTTCCTACCTTCTCCTCTCACTCTCTCCCCTTCCCCCTCCTTCCTCTCTCCTTCATTTTCCCCTCCCCCTCTCCTTCCTCCTTTTTTCTCCTTCCCCTTCCCCCTCCCTCCTTTTTTTTCCTTCCTCCTGCCATCCATCTCCCTCATTTTTTCCTCTTCCCCCCTTCCTCCTTCCCCTCTCCACTTTCTTCCCCCTCCTCCCTCCTTTCCTCCTTCCTACCCTCTCCTCTCACTCTCTCCCCGTCCTCCACCTTCTCCCTCCTCTTTCCCCTCTCTCTTTCTCTCTCTCTCTCTCCTCTTCCCTCTCTTATCATGTTTTATTGCCATAATTATCTTTATTATTAGAACCCATGATGTGCGTTCCTTTTGAAGCTGAAATATTTCAGTAGATTTTTTAAAACTGTTAGTGTATTATTATAATAATAATGGTTATGATGATGATAATGATAATGATAATAATGATGATAATGACAATGATAATGGTAATAATGATAATAGTAATAATAACAATGATGACAATAATGATAATAATAATGATAATAATAATGATAACAATAATAATAGTAATGCTAATAATAATAATAATAATGATAATAATAATAATAATAATAATAATAATAATAATAATAATGATATTGATGATGATGATAATAATAATAATGATAATAATAACAATAATAATGATAATAAGAGATGAAGAAGAAGAAAAGAAGATGATGAAGAAGAAAAAAAAGAAGAGGAAGAAGTAGTAGAAGAACAAAATAAGAAAAGGCAGAGAAGGAAGAAAAAAACGTAAAAGAAACAAGAGTAAAAGTAAGAGTAAGAAGAAGAAGAAGAAGAGAGAGAAAGAGAGAGAGAGAGAGAGAGAGAGAGAGAGAGAAAAGACGATAAAATCTTAACAAACAGTAATTCTCATGACCGGTAATCAAAGTTTCCCTCACAATGTTACCCACGAGAAGCATTTTTACTGATCACGTTAGTTATGCAACAAAAAAGCGCCATCAATTTCTGAGGACGAGTGGAATGTGTGATGTTTATCTCACTAACGACTGAGGTAGGGACCTGGGGGGGGGTGAGCGGTGTATGGGGGTGAGTGGTATATGGGGGGGTGAGTGAGTGTTGAGGGATAGGGGGAGTGGTGTTAGGGGGAAGGGAGAGTGGTGTTGGGGGGGGGAGTGGTGTTGGGGGAGGATGAGGTGGTGTTGGGGGAGTAAGGGGAGTGGTGTTGGGGGGAGGGGGGAGGGGTGAGTCGTGTGTTGGGGGGGGAGGGGGGGAGTGTTGTTGGAGGGAGGGGGAGTGGTGTTGGGGGGAGGATGAGTGGGTGTTGGGGGGGGTAAGGGGAGTGGTGTTGGGGAGGAGGGGAGGGGAGGGGGAGGGGGTAGGGGGGAGTCGTGTTGGGGGGGAGGGTGGAGTTGTGTTGTTGGGGGGAGGGGGAGTGGTGTTGGGGGAGGATGAGTGCTGGGTGTTGGGGGGTAAGGGGAGTGGTGCTTGTGGGGAGAGGGAGGGAGGGTGGAGTCGTGTTGGGGGCAAGTGAATAGTGGTAGGGGTGTAAGAGTGTGGACAAGAAGGATGGGAGTGGGGAGGGGGAGAAAAAGGAAGAAGAGAGAGAAGAAAAGGGAAGAAGAGAGAGGAAGAGAGGTAATTGGAAGAGAAGGAAGTCTGACATGAGGAAACATAGGAGAAAAAAGGAAGGAGAAAGAGAGGAAAAAGAAGGAAGAAGGAGAAAGAGGAGAGTGATAAATAAGAGAAGAAGGAAATATGAGAAAAGTAGAGAAAGAAAGAAGAGAGCAAATAAAGGAAGGGAGATACTAAGGAGATGCGTGAAGAATGGAGGAAGAAGGAGAAAGAGAGGAAGAAATAGGAGGAGAGAGAGAAGGAAAGAGAAATGGGCAAGGGAAGGAGAGAAAAGAGGCATAAGAAGAAGGAAGAGAGAGAAAATAAAAGACGAAAGGGGAATGGACAATAGGAAGAAAGAATAGGGAAGGTGAGCAGAGAAAAAAATGAACAGAAAGAAGGAAGACGAAAGAGAGAATAAAATGGAGTGAACAAAGGAAAGACAAGAAAAATAGGAGAGGGAAATAAGGATAAGAAGAAAGTGGAGGAGAAAGCAAGAAAGATAGGAAATAAACACTGAAAGGAGAAGAGGCAATAACACAAGATTAAACATAAAATAAGGAAGACAGAACGAACAGAAGCTAAGAGAGGAAAAGACAAAACCTAAAGAGGGAAAACCAAGAAAAGTTTTAAAGAATCTGAGTCATAAGGAAAGGTGGAGAAGGAAGGAGGAGGAGGAGGGGGAGGAGGGTGAAGAGGGAGGAGAGGGAGAGGAAAAGAGGGAGGAGGGGGAGGGAGGAAGGGAGGAGAGGGAAGAGGGGGAGGAGGGGGAAAGAGGGGGAGGGAAGGGGGAAGAGAGGGAGAGAGGAGGAGAGAGGGAAGGAGGGGAAGAAGGGGAGGAGAGGGAGGAGGAGTGAAGAGAGGGAGGAGGGAGGAGGAGAGCGAGGGAGGGGTGGGAGCAAAGGGAGATGGGGGAGAGGGAGGAGAGGGAGGAGAGGGAGGGGAGGGAGGAGAGGGAGGAGAGGGAGGGGAGGGAGGAGAGGGAGGAGAAGGAGGGGAGTGGGAGGAGGAGAGAGAGGAGGGGGAGGAGAGGGAGGAGAGGAAGGGAGGGGGAGGAGGAGGGGGAGGAGAGAGGGAGGAGGAGGAAGGGAGGGAGGAGGGGGAGGAGAGCGAGGAGGGGGAAGAGGAGGGAGGAGGGGGTGGAGGGAGGAGGAGAGGAAGGAGGGGAAGAGAGAGGGAGGAGGAGGGGGAGGAGAGGAAGGAGGGGAAGGAGGGGGAGGGAGGGGGAGGAGAGGAAGGAGGGGAGGGAGGGAGGAAGAGAGAGGGAAGAAGGGGGAGGAGAGGAAGGAGGGGAGGGGAGGAGATGGGAGGAGGAGAGGAAGGAGGGGAGGAGAGGGAGGAGGGGCTGGAGGGGGAGGGAGAGGGAGGAGGAGGGAGGAGAGATGGAGGGGGGAGGAGAGAGAGAGAGGAGGGGGAAGGAGGGAGGAGTGAGAGGGAGGAGAGAGGAAGAAGAGGAGGAGGGGTGGAGGGAGGGAGGAGGGAGGAGGGGAGGAGAGGGAGGAGGGAGGGAGAAGGAGACAGGGAGAGAGGGAGTAGGAGGTGGAGGGAGAGGAAGGAGGGGAGGGAGGAGGGGAAAGGAGATGGAGGAGGAGGAAGAGAGAGGGAGGGAGGGAGGAGAGCGAGGAGGGGGAGGAGAGGGAGGAGGGGAAGGAGGGGAGGAGAGGGAGGGAGAGGAAGGAAGGGAGGAGAGGGAGAGGGAGGAGGAAGGGAAGGAGAGGGAGGTGAGGGAGGAGGAGAGGGAGGAGGAGGAAGAGAGGGAGGAGGAGGAGAGCGAGGAGGGGGAGCAAAGGGAGATGGGGGGGGAGAGGGGAGGGGAGGGAGGGAAGGAGGAGGAGAGGGAGGAGAGGAAGGGAGGAGGAGAGGGAGGGAGGGGGGTGGAGGGGGAGGGAGGGGGAGGAAGGAGAGGAGGAGGGAGGGAGGAGAGGGAGGAGAGAAGGAAGGAGGGAGGAGGAGGGAGGAGAGGAGAGGGAGGAGGAGGAAAAGAGAGGGAGGAGGGGGAGGAGAGCGGGAGGGAGGGGGAAGAGAGGGAGGGAGGGTGGAGGAGGAGGAGAGGAGAGGGAAGGAGGGAAGGAAGAGAGGGAGGAGGGGGAGGAGAGGAAGGAGGGGGAGGGAGGGGAGGGAGAGGGAAGGAGAGGGGAGGGAGGAGGGGAGAGGAGAGGGAGGAGGAGGAGGAAGAGAGGGAGGGAGGGGAGGGGAGGAGAGCGAGGAGGGGGAGCAAGGAGGGAGATGGGGGGGAGGGGGAGGGAGAGGGAGGAGGGGAAGGAGGGAGGAGAGGGAGGAGAGGAAGGAGGAGGAGAGGGAGTGAGGGAGGAGGGTGTGAGTGGAGAAGAAGGGAGGAGAGGGAGGGAGGAGAGGGAGGAGAGGAGGGAGAGGGAGGGAGAGGAAGGAGGGGGAGGAGGGAGGAGGAGAGGAGGAGGAGGAAGAAAGGGAGTGAGGGGGAGGAGAGCTGAGGGAGGGGAAGAGAGGGAGGAGGGGGAAGAGAGGGAGGGAGGGGTGGAGGAGAGAGGAGAGGAAGGATGGAGGAGGAGGAGGGGGAGGAGAGGAGGAAGAGAGGGAAGAGAGGAGGAGGAGGAGGAGAGGGAAGGGAGGAGGAGGGGGAGGAGGAAGGAAGGAGGGAGGAGGGAGGAGGAGAGGAAGGAGGGGAGGAGGGGGAGGAGGGAGGAGGAGAGAGGGAAGAGGGGGAGGAGAGGGAGGGAGGGGGAAGGAGGGGAGGGGGGAGAGAGGGAGGAGAGGAAGGAGGGAGGGAAGGGAGGGAGGAGGGGTGGAGGGGGAGGAGAGGGAGGAGGGAGGAGATGGAGGGAGGAGGAGGAGAGAAGGAGGGGAAGGAGGAGAGGAGGAAAGGGGAAGAGGGAGGGAGGAGGGGGTGGAGGGTAGGATGGTAGGAGGGAGGGAGAGAGGGTAGGAGAGGGGAGGAGAGGAGGAGGAGTAGGAAGGAGGTGGAGGAAGAGGAAGGAGGGAGGAGAGGAAGGAGATGGAGGAGGGAGGGAAGAGAGAGGGAGGGAGGAGAGCGAGGAGGGGAGGAGAGGGAGGAGGGGAAGGAGGAGGAAGGAGGGGAGGATAGGGAGGAGGAGGAAGAGAGGGAGGAGGGGAGGAGAGGGAGGAGAGGAAGGGAGGGAGAAGGAGGAAGGGAGGAGAGGGAGTAGAGGGAGGAGGAGGAAGAGAGGGAGGGATGGGGAGGAGAGAGATGAGGAGGGAGGAGGGAGGAGGAGAGAGGGAGGAGGGGGAAGAGAGGAGGGAGGAGGAGGAGAGGGAAGAGAGGGGGGGGAGGGAGGAGGAGAGGGAGAGGAGGAGGGGGAGGAGAGGGAGTAGGGAGGGGGAGGAGAGGGAGGAGGGGGAAGAAGAGGAGGAGGGGGAGAAAGAGGGAGGAGGGGGAGGAGAGGGAGGAGGGAGGAGGAGAGGGAGAGGGAGGGGGAGGAGGGGGAGGAGAGGGAGGGAGGGGGAGGAGGAGGGAGGAAAAGGGAGGAGGGGGGAGGAGAGGGTGGAGGGGGAGGAGGGGGAGGAGAAGGAGGAGGGGGGAGGAGAGGGAGGAGGGGGAGGAGGGGGATGCGTATACCCGGATGTGCAGGCCGGTGACAGTTATGAGCCTAGGTGGGCTTATTTATATTGACTGGAGTTCTTAAGGGTTCTCTCTTCTCTTCTCTTATTCTCTCTTCTCCCCCCCCCCCCTCTTCCCTGTTTCTCGTTATTACAATTTTCTTAACATCGTGTAAGTATTTGGCATATGTTTTCGGTCTCTTGTTCTCTCTGTTTGGTCGTTTCTCTATTTTTTCTCTTTCTTTCCCTTTTTTCTTTCTTGTTCTCTCTCTCTCTTTCTCTTTTTTTCTCTTTCCCCATCTCTTCTCTCTCTCTCTCATTCTCTTTATTTTTCTCTCTCCCCCTTCTCTTTCTCTTTCTCTCTCATTTTTTCCCTCCCCCGTCTCAATTTCTTTCGCTCTCTCCAAAATATTTAAAAAAATAATGACCAAGCCTGGAAATCGGTATGAACATGACCTTGATCGAGACTAATGTAGCAAAAAGAAAAAGTAAAAGAAAAGAGAGAAAGAAAAAATATTTAAGAAAGCAGAAAAATCTTACAAGTTGAATTCCCAAGCAACAATTTATTGCCTGCTTGCACTCGGGAGTCAGAAATGGCGAGAAATTGTTATTCAGAAGCGGATATCTAGAAATGGACTTTATGAGAAACCCTCTTCCTCTCTCCTCCTTCCCTTCCTCCTTCTCTCATACTCTTTCCCCCCTCCTTCCATTCCTCCTTCACTCATACCCTTTCTCCCCTCCTTCCCTTCCTCCTTCTCTCCTACTTCTCCCTCCCTCTTTCTCACTTCTTTAGTACCCTTTCACCCCTCCCCCCTCTTCTCTCCTAACCATCCTCGTCTCCTTCCCTTCCCCCTTTCTCTCCTATTCCTCCCTCCCTTCCTCCCTCCTTCTCTCCAACATTTCCCTCCCTTCATCACCCCTCTTCCTTCTCTCGTCCTTTCCGTCACTTCCCCTTTTATCTCCTGTCCCTCCGTCCCTCCCTTCGTCCTTCTCTCCTTCCCCTCCCTCTCCTACCCTTCCTCTCTTCCTCCTTCTCTCCTACCCCTCCCTCCTTCCTTCCCCCCTCCTCTCCTATCCCTCCCTCCCCTCCTCCTCCTCTCCTATCCCTCCGTTCTTCATCTCATGTTGCAAATTGTAAAGGGGGGAGGGAAGTTGCAAGCATTCTAGCTCTTGTGCAATTTGCAAGGATGTTTGGACCATCTATTGTCGTGTAATGAGACCCGCTGTGCATTAGTGTAACTTGAAAAAGAAAACGGAGATGAGAATGGGAAAAGAAAACGGGATTTCATAAGGAAAGAAAGAAAACATGATTTCATAAGGAATGAAAGAAAACGTGATGACAAAAAGAAAGAAAGAAAACGTAGATGACAATAAAATAGAAATGTAGGTGATTTGATATAAAAAATGTAGGTAATAATTATAAAAGAAATGATAATACGAGACATTAAAAATAGATCTGCATGTTCCCCTGGACCTTATCTTAATTAGCTTGTGTTTTAGGTGCTTCACATACCCCCTGTGTTCAGTAGACTGGAACAAATAGGTGAGTCATACGAATGAACAGATAGGGTGAGAAAAGGAAGATAATGATAATAATAGTAATAATAATTATAGTAGTGATGACAATGATAATAATAATTGTAATAATAAGAGGAGGAGGGAGGGAGAGAAAGAGCTGAGAGAGAGAGATGAGAGATAGAAAGGAATGAGAAAGAAATAGAGAGCGAGCGAGCGATTTTTATAAGCAGTGCAACATTATTATCATCATTTGAATACCATTATCCTTATCCTCCTCAACATAATCATGCACTTTTATTCTCCCTTTCCTTGTCCATATCTTTACTTGGCTACCCCTAGTCCCACGTTCTCAATTGCATCTCGCCATATCTCGCCAATCTATCTGACTTCGTAGTCATAATTTACCTTATCATTACTATCTATCAGAGGCACGTGTAGGATTATCTTTACAACCACCGATATCAACATTACAAAATTATTAGGGAAACAAACACAGAATTGTAATTGAGTCAACGATTTGCACATTTTTCTTTCTGTCCTTTATCTGAACGATATTTTGAATATCACGATAGTTATGAAAAATCATTATTATTGTTATATATTGTTACTACTACTATTATTTCTGTCACAATTATCACTATGATTATCGTTATCATGATGATCACCAACACCATCATCACCATAATCAAGGTAATAAAGCGCTCACCCTTTTCTCAACGACGAACACAAATGAATGAAAATGAACGTAACATTGTGATCGAAACGGACGGAAATGCTCGGTAGGTTGTGGATATCAAGCACATTCATTCATAAAGTGAAGGTCAGACTCCTATCTCTCTTCATTAATAAAATGAGTCATCTTATGCAGTCTGGTCAGTTAGTTTTTTTTCTTCTGCGGTTGCCAGTGGTGTGTTTTTTCGATCTATTTTCATTTGTTGGTCATTGTTACTGTGGTCATTACAAGCATCACTATTTCTATTAATCTATCCATTATTATTGCTGCTGTTATTATTATTATTATTATTATTATTATTATTATTATTATTATTATTATTATTACTATTATTATTATCACTGTTATCATTATCATTATTGTTATTAATATCATTATAGTTGATTATCCCTATTGCTAGACTATCACTATTATTTTATTATCATTATGCTATAGCTATCATCATTACTATTATTACTTTTACTATTATAACTATCACCATCATTATCATTAGTATCGTTATTGTTACTACCATTATTACACTCATCATTATCGTTATTGTCATCATAATAATGATAATAATAATGATAATAGCAGTTATTGTCATTTCTATTATCTTTATTATCATTATTGTCATCATTTTTATTATCATCATTATCATATTTATCATAAAATGACAGTGATAATCATAATAACACTAATAACAATGATTTTTATTTTGTTATAATTATTATATAATCATTAATAACATTATTTCATTATCAGCATTATCATGACTATAATCATTACTGATTTTGTTATAATGATTATAGCAATTAGCTTCGTTATCATTATCATTACTTTTATTGTTACTAAAATCAATATTACCATTTGAATTACCACTATCATTACTATTATTATCATTAGCAATATCATTGTTATTATTTACATCCTTATCATTATTGGCATTGTACTATTACTATTATTATTATCATTTCCGTTATCCTTGTTTTCATTGTTATTATTATTGTCATTATCATTATTATCATTATTAATATTATTATTATCATTATTATCACTATTATCATTATTATTATTATTATTATTATTATTATTATTATTATTATTATTATTATTATTATTATTATTATTATTATCTTAATTATCATTATTATCATTATTATATCTATTATCTTTATTATCATTATTATCATTATTATCATCACCAATACTATTTTGACATCAGTAACATTAGAACAATAACAGTAACAACAACAACATAAGAGCAATAACAAAGAACACAACAGCAACGACAACAAACGCCCCTGTATAAGAAAATGATAACGGTCTTGGAAAACAACATTTATTTTCACACCTGTTGACACAGACTAATATAGTGAGCGCAGTTCTCGTGAATTACAACCTTGTCGTCTCTTGAAATAGCTTGACGAGAGAAAAAGAGGAGAAGGGGAGGGGGGAGTTGAAGGAGACGGGGGAGTGGGAGGAGAAGGGAGATGGGAAGAGGGGGGAGAGAAAGGGAGGGAAGGAAGAGAGGAGGGGGTAGAAGGGGGAGGGTAGGAGGGGGAGAGAAGAGGGAGGAGGGGAGAAGGAGAAGGAGGAGGGAGGGGAGGGAGGAGGAGAGAGGGTGGGATAGAGAGAAAGGGGAGGGGGAA
>NC_091587.1:20665927-20676427 GCF_042767895.1 Penaeus vannamei | reverse complement strand
TATATATATATATATATATATATATATATATATATATATATATATATATACATGCATATATAATATACATGTATGCAGATATACAGAGATATATATATTTCAAATACACATGCTGGAACCCACTTTCATACATCTGGCAACAAATACGATGTAAACATAGAGTAAATAGTATTTCTATGAATGGGGCGAAACCCCTAGCTTGTTTGTAAGACTGAACGCGATTGGTCGAATAGAAATAACCAATAAGTATAATAGTATCTATTTTTAGAAACGAAGCAAGCCATTTCATATTGCATTTTCTTCATATAAGTGATTGCAAAACACGCAGTATTAGTAGTTGTTGGCTTCGTAGTGGAATATTTTTCAAATGTGACTTTTTGGAATTATTTATCGAGATGGCAACACCTATGGAGGTAAAGCGGCATGTCTCCCTTATTTAAACAAAACAAACAACAATGATATTTGCATGATTTCTTGAACCTAGAAAATGCTTTATACTTCAAACAACTATGTATGACAGCTAAATCAAACAGAAATTTGCAAATTCGTTGAGAATTTATCAACTGCTTCTCGGAGCTACACCATCTAGTAGCAGCTAAACGAACTAATGAAATGAGATTTTTCTTTTCGCCGAAAGCAAACTGTTTCAATAAGTAGAAATCATGATGCGTTATATTCAGTGATGGGCATAGATGCACAGAACTGTCTAAGGCGATACCAATGCATCGATACGAGAAATTTGACTAAAACGATTCTGATACATCGATTCTTCGAAGACAGTTAAAGCGATACCAATACATGTATCGCCGATACAGCATCACCGATTCGTTATTGTAAGAAAATAATGAACCTGATATACCAATATTTCATTTGGATGACTGATGCACTGTAAAAAGTGTTTTTCAAAATCATGCGTGGATATTTTGATGAGTTTTGCACCACAGTAACAACTGCATTATTACAACCGACAGGTTCGTAGCACTAAATGCGTTGTGTAAGAAAATAAAAGAGCCATTCCTTTATGGCCAAAGAATGGAGGAGAGGGCCCCCTGCCTCTTTCACACTTCTTGAGCGTCACTGTCAACACCGCAAGCGAACGAGAAAGAAAAAACAATCAAAACACATTTAAAAACAGATAGATAGACATAGAGGGTAAGGAGAATCAGAGAGAGTAAGAGAATGAGAGGAGAGGGCTAGTCAGAGAACGAGAGAATGAGAGGAGAGGGCTAGTCAGAGAGCGAGAGAATGAGAGTTAGATAGCGAAAAAGAGAGTGGAGGAGAATGGGAGTAAGGGGAGGGAGTGATAGGCAGAGAGAGGGATGGAGGAAGGAAGGAAATTAAAGAAAGGGGGGAGAGATAGATAGAGAGAAAGGGAAGGTGGGGGGCAGCGATGGAGAGAGGGAGCGAGAGGGAGAGGAGATGGAGGGATGAAGTGAGAGAAAGAGAGGAGCAAGAGGTAGAGAGAGATAAGGAAGGAAAAGGGGGAGGCAGAGACAGAGAGAGGTTTTGAGAGAGAGGGGAAAAAGATAGAGAAAGAAAGAGAAGGGGGGGGAGGCAGAGATAGATAGAGGTAGTGTGAGAGGGAGAGGGAGGAAGAAAGAGAAAGAGAGAGAGGGGGGAGGGGGAGAAAGAAAGAGAAGGGGGAGGCACAGACAGAGAGAGGTAGGGAGAGAGAGAGGGCGGGGGAGGGGGGAGGAGGGAGGAGAGAAATAGAGAGGGGGAAAGAGAAAGATAGAATGAGTGAGGGGGGTAGGTGTCACAAAAAGGAGAAAGAGAGAGAGAACGTGAAAGGGAGAAAAAAAGAGGGGGAAGAGATAGAGAGAGAAAGAAAGAAGGGGCGGCAGAGACAGAGAGAGGTAGTGAGAAAGGGAGGGAAGGAGAGAGAGAAAGAGAGAGGGGGGGGGGTGAAGTGATTGAGAGAGTGAGTGAAGGAAAGATGGACAGAGAGAAAAAGAAAGAGAGGGGTGGGATAGATAGCGAGTAAAGAAAAAGGGGGAAAAGGAGAGATAGTGACAGGAAGTGAGTGAAATGATGAGTGGGAGAGAGAGAGAGTGAAAGGGAGAAAAAAAAGATAGAGAGATAGAAATAAAGAGAGAAAGAGAGAGTGAGAGTGAGTGCAAGAAATAAAAATAGATAGAGAGATAGATGAAAAGATGAGTGAGAGATTGAAAGAAAGAGACAGAGAGGGGAGGAAGGAAGGGAGAGAGTAGGTAGATGGAGAGAAAAAGAGGGGGAAGAGATAGAAAGAAAAAGAAAGAAGGGGGTGGCATAGACAGAGAGAGGTAGTGAGAGAGTGAGGGAGAGAGGTAGAGAGAAAGACAGAGTGAGGGAGGGAGGGAAGGACCCAGAGAGAGCGAATCACAAAGAGAGAGACAGAGAGAGAGAAAGAGCGAGGAAAGAGAGAGAGAGAAAGAAAGAAAGAAAGAGATAGAAAAAAAGAGAGAGAGTCACACACATACACCCACACACACACAAGCAGGGAGAGAGAAAAAAAAGAGAAGGAGGAGGGGGGTAGAGCGGGGGAGGGAGGGTAGGAGAAAGAGAGAGTCACAAATAGAGATAGAGAGTGTGTGTGAGAGAGAGGGAGGCGTAGGAAAGAGAAAGAGAGAGAGGGAGAGAGAGAGTCACAGAGAAAGTGAGAGAGAGAGAGAGAGAGAGAGAAAAGAAAGAAAGACAGAAATAAAAACAGGCAGGGGGAGGGGGAGGGCGAGGGAGAGGAGGTTGGGAGGAGGCAGGAAGGGAAAGCAAGAGGGAGAGTGTGTAAAAAAATGAGAGGGGAGAAATAGATAGTGAGAAAGCGAGAGAGAGGTTGGGGGGGGGGAGAAATAGATAGAGATATGGAGTGAGAGAGTGTATCAGAAAGGGAGTGAGTGAGATAGTGAAAGAAAAAAAAGAGAAATAAAGAGACAGAATATGATAAAGAGAAAGAGAGATAAAGAGAGAGAAAATAATAATATGAGAAAGAGGGAGAGAGAGATTGATAAAGAGAAAGAGAGAGAAAGGGAGGGGGAGATAAAGCGAACGAGATCGAGAGATAAACAGACAAAATTAGTAACAGAGGGAGACAGAGAGAGAGAGGGTATGTGAGCCTGTGTGTGTGTGTGGGGGGGGGGGGGTGTACAAGTATATATTAGGCGATGGGATATAAACACGTATGTATGATTTGTTTCGTTCATCTGGAAAGCACTTTATCTTGTGCTAAATCCTGATAATGGTTTGCGCTATCAAGATCCTACAAGCCATGACACTTCTATGCGGAGACGCATCCACACTCGAACAGCAGAGCAAGTAAACGCACGTTTGCTTGTTTCAACTAAGCAACTACAAGTTAAGTGGTTGAAGGCGGGAAATAAAATTTACTTCCTATAAGGCTGTTGTATAATGTTTGGTATCTTAAATGTTTCCATTCTGATTCTGAGGGAGTGGGTATACTATGTTGCGCTCTACTTTTCTTTGGCATATATATAATTTCTGTTCTCTCGTTTGCCAATTCATGTCTAATCACTGTGTGCGCGTATGTGTTTATATATTATCTTGATGAGTTTATGAAATAATTTCTAGTTATATGAAATATATAAGATGCCGTTGACTTTGATGAGTATTTTTCATACACGAATTTCTGGAATTATTTGATAGCTTAAATGGCATTATAGCTGAACATTTCTTTACAAATATAAACGTTTCTTTCTATAAACATCTACGTATGACAGCTGAACGAAATTGAAATTTGCAAATTCACTGATTTGCAACTTTTCGTTATCCTACCTTAACTATCTAGAAGGAGCTAATAGAACAAATGAAGTGACTTAATTTTGTTTCCTCAGACACCGATTCAGAAGACTGGAAAAACTTGAATTTTCTTTATCACAGAACATTCACTTAATGCAAAATCACAGTAGGGATATAGTGAATATATATATATGCTTCATTGTGAGTGTGTGTGCGAGTCAAGGAAGTAAAGATGGCCATTTTCAATGCAGCTGTTTGTCATTACCGTTGTTTGACTACTAGTTTGCGTACTGCAAGTTTAGGATTATTGGTCTTACATTTGGAACATTAGGAACCACGTTCAGCGCTAAATTATACAAAATATATTTGATAACCGAAATACTTTTTCCTTGTATGAACTGACCAAATGGTAGAAAGTTTTGAATATAATTAGTTGCATTTTCACTATTAAAGAAAATCAGTATTATGTAGAAAAGAGCAAATATTAGGAAAAATCATACCAACTAGAACAATTCGTTTTTATTTGAATCTTGTCCAACCTCCATTATTTTCTATTACTAATCGTAGTCTTTCCGGGACAGAAGCGACATGCTTATAGATTAGTTCCGGTTTCCTCCGCATTACCTCCCATTCCCTCTTTGCATGCTGTATTAACTGTTGAGAGGTTCTTTCATTGGCCGTTTCCCAGACGTTAACAATATTTGCCCAGACATTTTCTATGGGGTTCAGGTCACATGCTTTGCTTGGCCAGGGTAAGACCTCCAGGTGGTTTTGGTCTTGGAACCATCTCGTAACTACCCTCGAAGTGTGTATGGGGCAGTTATCCTGCTTTACAACGATTGTTTCTGGGAACGGCAAAGCATAGCTCCGTACCGACGGGAGAAACACTTCTTCCAACAATTCTATATATTTCTCGGAATTGAATCTTCCGTCTATTTCTGCAAGCTCGCCAACTCCATGCAGGAAGATCCACCCCCACATGTTGCATGTCACGTGTCCACTTCTCGCAGTTTCATAGATATTTTGTCTATCATATCTGGAAATTATAGGGAGATTAGAACATGAACATAACGACATACGGCAATAATCTGTAGACTTATCTTTTCTATACATCATGATACAATAAAATGCAAGGTGAAAAAGGTTATATTTACATACCTTGTGTTATCTGGTGATGAATCCCATCTGCGTGCAATCGCTTTCTCACCGTGCGACTTGTTACTGGGAGCTGTAGTTCTTCTTGGATTTTGACCGCATTGGCGAAGGGGTTCGCCTCCACCGTCTCCCGGATTTGAGCATCCTGGTCTGCGGTCGTTTTCCGTGGAGCACCGGAACGAGAGCGGTCATTCAGGGTACCCTCCTCCTCCCATCTCCTTATCCACCTGTAAACGACAGATCGTGAGATACCCAACTCTCTGGAAATTTCACTGGGAGAGAGACCACTTTCCCTCATCCCAATGATGCGGCCTCGAGTTGCAATTTTCGTTTGCCTTGCGTCCATCTTCAAAGGAGAGTCAGCTAAGCCAGAGTGTGCTGCATTTCACAGGCAACCCTGTTATTCCCTCGGATTTCCCAGACGTCACATTTTTTTTTTCTTCTTCTTTAAGTTGTCTCCTCTTTCTTTAAATTACCCTGTTAGTAGTTCTGGGTTAAGAAACAAGCTTTCAGCTTCCTGGATTTTTTGGACATTTCGAATGTCTGAAAATAGTTATTCCATTAACCTGTGAAGGGTATTATAAAATGTTTGACTTTCTCAAATCCAAATCTAAATATATATATATGTATATATATATATATATATATATATATATATATATATATATATATATATATATATATATATATATTTACACATCTGTATACCTATGCATATATTCTTGATAGAAATGAACTGAGAAACAAGAGAATAGAAAATACAAATATAACAGAAAAGTAGAGAACGAGATAAATCAGCTAACAGGTCATGCAGTGAAGGAATGTGAAATATTGCGGAAAGACTGTGAGTAGTTATGGAAAATAAGGGGGATTGGAAAAAGTTTTATTAAAAACGAATTGTTCTGGTTAATATGATTTCCCCAATATTTGCCCTTTTCTAATACTGTCATTCTTTAAAAGTGAAAACGCAACCAATTATCCTCAAATTGGATGATCTTTCTACCAATTTTGTTAGTTCATACAAGGTATGAACTAACAATCAATCAGCATGAAAACATATAAAATGCCACATATCCTAAATCCTTAGAGGGAATAAATCCATTTCTCTCCTTCAACCACTTAACTTGTAGTTGCTTGAGTTGAAACAAGCAAACGTGTGTTTACTTGCTCTGCTGTTCGAGTGTGGATGCGTCTCCGCATAGAAGTGTCATGGCTTGTAGGATCTTGATAGCGCAAACCATTATCAAGATTTAGCACACGATAAAGTGCTTTCCAGATGAACGAAACAAATCATACATACGTGTTTATATCTCATTGCCTGATATATACTTGTGCGCGCACACACACACATACACACACACACACACAGGCTCACACACCCTCTCTCTCTCACTCCCTGTCTCTTCCCCTCCTTCCCTCCTTCCCTCTCTCAGGTTCTCTCTCTCTCTCCCTCTGTTACTCATTTTGTCACTATTTATCTCTCTATCTCGTTCGCTTTATCTCCCACCTCCCTTTCTCTCTCTTTATGTCTTTCCCTTTATCAATCTCTCTCTCCCTCTTTCTCTTTATTATTACTTTCTTTCTCTCTTCATCTCTCTTTCACTTTATCATACTCTCTATCTCTCTATTTCTCTTTCTCTTCGTTATTCTCTTTTTCTTCTTTCTTTCTTTTTCACTCTCACTCACTACCTTTCTGATACACACACTCTCTCACTCCCTTTCTCTATCTATTTCTCCTCCCCTCCCTCTCTCGCTTTCTCACTATTTCTCCCTCTATCATTTTCTCACTCACTCTCTCTCCTGCTCGTCCTCCCTCCCTTCTCCCAACCTCCTCTCCATCGCCCCCACCCTCCCCCTGTCTCTCTTCTTATTCCTATCTTTCTCTTTCTTTTTTGTCTCTCTCTCTCTCTTCATCATTCTTTCTCTCTCTCTCTCTCTCTCTCTCTCTCTCTCTCTCTGTGTGTGTGTGTGTGTGTGTGTGTGTGTGTGTGTGACTCTCTCTCTCTTTATTTCTATCTCTTTCTTTCTTTCTTTCAGTCTCTCTCTCTCTGTAGTTCTCTTTCTCCACCCCCCCTCTCTCTCTCTTTCCTCGCTCTTTCTCTCTTTCTCTTTGTGACTCTCTCACTCTCGTTCCTCCCCTCCCTCACTCACTCTGTCTTTCTCTATACCTCTCTCTCTCACTCTCTCACTACCTCTCTCTGTCTCTGCCGCCCCCCTTCTTTCTTTCTCTTTCTATCTCTTCCCCCTCTTTTTCTCTCCATCTACCTACTCTCTTCCTTCCTTCCTCCCCTCTTTCTCTCTTTCTTTCAATCCCTCACTCATCTTTTCATCTATCTCTCTTTCTTTAGTTCTTGCACTCACTCTCTCAGTCACTCCTTCCACCACTCTCTCTTTCTCTCTGTGACTATCTCTCTTTCTCTCTTTATTTCTATCTCTCTATCTGTCTATTTTTTTCTTCCTTTCACTCTCTTTCTCCTTCTCTCTCCCTCTCTCTCTTCCACTCACTTCCTGTCACTATGTCTCCCTTCCCCTTCTTTTTTTTATTCGCTATCTACCCCACCCCCTCTCTCTCTTTCTCTTTCTGTCCGTCTTTCTTTCACTCACTCTCTCAATCACCCCCCCTCCCTCTCTCTCTCGCTTGCTCTTTCTCTCTTTGCGACTCTTTTTCTCTCTCTCCTTCCCTCCCTTTCTCACACTGACTTTCTCTCTTGCCCTCTCTCTCATTACCTCTCTCTGTCTCTGTCGCCCCCCTTCTTTCTTTCTCTCTCCATCTCTTCCCCCTCTTTTTTTTTTCCTTTCACATGCTCTCTCTCTTCCTCCTCTCTCTCTCTTATATATATATATATATATATATATATATATATATATATATATATATATATATATATATATATATCTTTGTGACACCTACCCTCCCTCACTCATTCTTTCTCTTTCTCTCTCTCTCTCTCTCTCTCTCTATATATATATATATATATATATATATATATATATATATATATATATATATATATATATATATATATATAATATTTAGATTTGAGAAAGTCAAACATTTTATAATACCCTTCACAGGTTAATGGAATAACTATTTTCAGACATTCGAAATGTCCAAAAAATCCAGGAAGCTGAAAGCTTGTTTCTTAACCCAGAACTACTAGCAGGGTAATTTAAAGAAAAAGGAGACAACTTAAAGAAGAAGAAAAAAAAAATGTGACGTCTGGGAAATCCGAGGGAATAACAGGGTTGCCTGTGAAATGCAGCACACTCTGGCTTAGCTGACTCTCCTTTGAAGATGGACGCAAGGCAAACGAAAATTGCAACTCGAGGCCGCATCATTGGGATGAGGGAAAGTGGTCTCTCTCCCAGTGAAATTTCCAGAGAGTTGGGTATCTCACGATCTGTCGTTTACAGGTGGATAAGGAGATGGGAGGAGGAGGGTACCCTGAATGACCGCTCTCGTTCCGGTGCTCCACGGAAAACGACCGCAGACCAGGATGCTCAAATCCGGGAGACGGTGGAGGCGAACCCCTTCGCCAATGCGGTCAAAATCCAAGAAGAACTACAGCTCCCAGTAACAAGTCGCACGGTGAGAAAGCGATTGCACGCAGATGGGATTCATCACCAGATAACACAAGGTATGTAAATATAACCTTTTTCACCTTGCATTTTATTGTATCATGATGTATAGAAAAGATAAGTCTACAGATTATTGCCGTATGTCGTTATGTTCATGTTCTAATCTCCCTATAATTTCCAGATATGATAGACAAAATATCTATGAAACTGCGAGAAGTGGACACGTGACATGCAACATGTGGGGGTGGATCTTCCTGCATGGAGTTGGCGAGCTTGCAGAAATAGACGGAAGATTCAATTCCGAGAAATATATAGAATTGTTGGAAGAAGTGTTTCTCCCGTCGGTACGGAGCTATGCTTTGCCGTTCCCAGAAACAATCGTTGTAAAGCAGGATAACTGCCCCATACACACTTCGAGGGTAGTTACGAGATGGTTCCAAGACCAAAACCACCTGGAGGTCTTACCCTGGCCAAGCAAAGCATGTGACCTGAACCCCATAGAAAATGTCTGGGCAAATATTGTTAACGTCTGGGAAACGGCCAATGAAAGAACCTCTCAACAGTTAATACAGCATGCAAAGAGGGAATGGGAGGTAATGCGGAGGAAACCGGAACTAATCTATAAGCATGTCGCTTCTGTCCCGGAAAGACTACGATTAGTAATAGAAAATAATGGAGGTTGGACAAGATTCAAATAAAAACGAATTGTTCTAGTTGGTATGATTTTTCCTAATATTTGCTCTTTTCTACATAATACTGATTTTCTTTAATAGTGAAAATGCAACTAATTATATTCAAAACTTTCTACCATTTGGTCAGTTCATACAAGGAAAAAGTATTTCGGTTATCAAATATATTTTGTATAATTTAGCGCTGAACGTGGTTCCTAATGTTCCAAATGTAAGACCAATAATCCTAAACTTGCAGTACGCAAACTAGTAGTCAAACAACGGTAATGACAAACAGCTGCATTGAAAATGGCCATCTTTACTTCCTTGACTCGCACACACACTCACAATGATGAAGCATATATATATATTCACTATATCCCTACTGTGATTTTGCATTAAGTGAATGTTCTGTGATAAAGAAAATTCAAGTTTTTCCAGTCTTCTGAATCGGTGTCTGAGGAAACAAAATTAAGTCACTTCATTTGTTCTATTAGCTCCTTCTAGATAGTTAAGGTAGGATAACGAAAAGTTGCAAATCAGTGAATTTGCAAATTTCAATTTCGTTCAGCTGTCATACGTAGATGTTTATAGAAAGAAACGTTTATATTTGTAAAGAAATGTTCAGCTATAATGCCATTTAAGCTATCAAATAATTCCAGAAATTCGTGTATGAAAAATACTCATCAAAGTCAACGGCATCTTATATATTTCATATAACTAGAAATTATTTCATAAACTCATCAAGATAATATATAAACACATACGCGCACACAGTGATTAGACATGAATTGGCAAACGAGAGAACAGAAATTATATATATGCCAAAGAAAAGTAGAGCGCAACATAGTATACCCACTCCCTCAGAATCAGAATGGAAACACTTAAGATACCAAACATTATACAACAGCCTTATAGGAAGTAAATTTTATTTCCCGCCTTCAACCACTTAACTTGTAGTTGCTTAGTTGAAACAAGCAAACGTGCGTTTACTTGCTCTGCTGTTCGAGTGTGGATGCGTCTCCGCATAGAAGTGTCATGGCTTGTAGGATCTTGATAGCGCAAACCATTATCAGGATTTAGCACAAGATAAAGTGCTTTCCAGATGAACGAAACAAATCATACATATGTGTTTATATCCCATCGCCTAATATATACTTGTACACCCCCCCCCCACACACACACACAGGCTCACATACCCTCTCTCTCTCTGTCTCCCTCTGTTACTAATTTTGTTTGTTTATCTCTCGATCTCGTTCGCTTTATCTCCCCCCTCCCTTCCTCTCTCTCTTTATCAATCTCTCTCTCCCTCTATCTCTTTATTATTATTTTCTCTCTCTCTTTATCTCTCTTTCTCTTTATCATATTC
>NC_091587.1:20658427-20660927 GCF_042767895.1 Penaeus vannamei | reverse complement strand
ATTTTCTTTCAAGAAAATCTAGCAGATCCTCAAACGGGACATTAGTAAAAGGAGAATCCACCTCAAACCTCACTAATTTCTAACTTTCTCCACGAAATCCACCGAATGATTAATATAACTCCCAGAGAAGGATCCCAAAAAAGGAGATAAAACGCCCACTCGCCAAAAATCCAATGGGCGGGCAATTGAGTTACGGAACGAAAAAAAACAGTCCTTAAAGGAACGCCTGTTTGCCAGTCTTAGGAAAGCCTTGAAATACGGAATTAAGGGACTTACCTGTCTAAAATGAAAGAGAGAGAGAGAGGAGGAGGGGGTGGAAAGAAAGAGAGAAAAATAAAAGACCAGAGGGATGAAATATAATGAAAATAGAAAAAAAAGGAATAAATGAGAAGTTGACAAAATTAAAGGGAAAAATATTAGATGATAATGATGATTTCTACTACTGTTGTTCTTATCAAAATTGATATCATTAATTTCATCATAACTACTGTTATCATTGTTATTATTGTCATTCTCTGTATTATTGTTATTGTTGTTGTTCTCATTATTATAATCATGATTATTATTACCATTATTATCATTATTATAACTCATCATTATTATCATTATTGTCATTATTATTTATTAGCATTATTAGAATTGATATTTTTCTTATTATCCTCATTATTATAACTATTATTGTTACTTTTATCATCATTATTACTATCAATATCATCATCATTATAATTATTGCTATTAACACTTATATTATCATTTTATCTATTACCATTATTACCATTACCATTAGTACAATTGTTATCTTTACTATTATTAGTGATAGTAATAGTAGTAATAATAATATGCTCATTATCATTTTAAGTATCATGATTATTATCAACATTTTTATCAATTTCGTTTTTTATAACCATCATCATCCTTATGACTATCATTATAATTTTCATTATCATTATCATTATCATCATTTTCATTATTATTATCATTATTATCATTGCTATTGTTATTAACAATATCATTATCATTGTTATCAGCAATATGATAATTGTTATTATTATCGTTGCTCATATCGTTATTATCATTACTATCACCATATCTATTATTATCATTATTAGTACTGCTGCTGTTGTTGTTGTTGTCATTGGTTTTGTTATGAATATTGACATTACTTTTATTACCGGCATTATGACAATAGCAATAATAATGATAATGATAACAATAATAATGATAATGATAATAACAATAATGATAATGATAATTATAATAATATTGATAATAATAATAATATTATTATTATCATTATTATTATTATTATTATTATTATTATTATTATTATTATTATTATTATTATTATTATTATTATTATCACTATGATAATAATAATGATAATAATAATAATAATAATAATAATAATAATGATAATGGTAATACTAATCAATAATATTTAGTATGGTAATGCAAATTATTATGATGATAATAGTCTTATGGTAACAATAATGATAATGATAATGATATCATTTCTATTGTCATGATGATGATAATGATAATTATAAGATATGATAGTACTGATGATACCAATGATACTGATGATAAGAACAACAACAACAATAATAATAATAATGATAATAATAATAATAATAATAATATCATTATCATTATTATTATCATGAATTTTTGATAATTATCATCTACTTTATTAATATTATTTTTATTATGATTATTGTTCCTATCATCATTATCATTATCATCTTTACTTTATCATTGTTATTGTTGCTATTTATGCTATTATTCTCATTTTCATTATGATTATTACTAATATCATTATTATCATCATCATCATTATTACCATCATCATCATTATTATCATTATCGTCATTATCATCACAATATTACAATCAGCATCATTAATATTTTTGCTGTTACTGTTCTCATTATTATTACCATTATTATTATTGTTTCCATTATTATTACTACTACCATAATCATTATCCTTATTGCCATCACTATAATATTTCTTATCACCTTTATCATTATTATCATATTATTATCATTGTTGTTATCTTTTTTATCATTATCATTAGTTGTTATTATTACTATTACTATCATCATCATCACATTCATCACCACCATTTTCATTATTATCAATATAATTATTATAATCATCATTATTGTTATCATTATTGTTATTATCATTATCATTATCATCATATTATTAGCATGTTTATCACTATTATTATTATCATCATTATCACCGCTGCTGTTATCATTATCATTAGTAAAAGTAGTAGTAGTAGTATTGTTATGATCATCATTTTGCTTATTATGATTATCATTATTATCATTCTCAATATCATTATCTTTACCATTATTATTATTATTTCTATCATAACTATGGGTATGATTATAATTACAGTTATCTTTACTTTTTTATTATAGTTATGATCAAAATTATCAATATAACAATAAGGATAATGAAGTCAATGAGGATAATGATTATTCTATCAAC
>NC_091587.1:20643427-20645927 GCF_042767895.1 Penaeus vannamei | reverse complement strand
TGCGGTAGTAGAGTACACTGCTACTGAACTCTTCGCCTCTGCTGAATTATGCTAGTGGGAATTGAATGATGTATTTCATGGTCAAGCGAGAACGGCGCCAGATGACACACACATCTGTATAAAGTGGGCTTATTCAGTGACATGGAGCAAAGCAGGTGGACTGAAAGTTGAAAGTTGAATCAGTCATAGACCGTTTTCTTGGCTATGTGTCGGGATTACGTAATGCTTTGTTTATGACATTTGCATCAAATCCGCATCATCATCAGGATGTAGTATATTGTCAATACACTCGAAATTAGATCTAGTAAGTGTAGCTCAATCATTTCGATTAAGAATCACAATGTTTTTGCAACACCACTGGCAGCTTTGGATAGGAACTATGTTGGGATTTCTGCCAACTTAAAGTGTATATGTTACTGACAGCGTTCTTCACATACCCAAAGAAAAGTTCTGAAAGCATCTGAAGTCACTTTAGGTTCTTGGTGAGAATGAACAAGATATCATTATTAATTTTGGAAGGAAAACAACGAAAGACTAAAAGGAGAACACACAAATACATCTATGTTTTTTTTCTATTCTCTCCGTTGTTATTCACAACGTTGTCCAGTTTTTTCCAGATTCTGTTGCATATCTTTCTTACGACCACATTTGATTTACCATTTTCAACATCTTTTCAGTATATAATATTGTAACAAATTATTGTAGAACAAAATTATGAACATGTACCAAATTTATGTGCGCAATTAGCCGGGTTGGAAGAGAACGGACAGAAGTGACATTACGTATTCAAATGAAATATAGGACATGCCATTAGCTATAATCATGCTAGCCCACGCCCGTGCAGCAGAGCGTGGTGTTATATTTAGAATTTACCATTTCTTATTAACCTAACTGGAATACAAATCATGCAACAATACTTGTAATCGTCCTTTCATAATATTTAACTACATTATACAAACAACTACACATTATACATTTTAACTGTATTATGCATTTCTTACTGAGCATTATGGATTCCTAACTATACATTGTTCATCGTACATTTCAGACTATATATTTAAAACTTTGAACTAAACACCATACTAGCAAATCACACCTTGGGAAATAATGTTATTTATCACCTTAATATACAAAAATAACAAAAATCATGCCACCAAAATTTATTTTCGGAATATCTCATTCATCAAACCAAGGCCTAAAAGCGTCAAAAACAAATCGTTCTCCACGTTCGTAGGCCTATCAATTTCACGTTATGATTTGATTAACTTTCTTTTTTTTTTAACTTAGAAGCCCAGGGTGCAGCGAATGGGCGGCCGGGCGTGAGGTGAAGGAATGACAAGTTGGTGTTTGATCGTGGGCGGTCAAGGAGACTTGTTTTGACACGTTCGTTTTCGTACCCCGGGGGATTTGTATGTGTGTGAAAGATGGAGAGACTGTGTATGTGTGTGTACATATGTATGTGAAAGATAGAGAGACTGTGTATGTGTGTGTGTACGTATGTGTGTGAAAGATAGAGAGACTGTGTATGTGTGTGTGTACGTATGTGTGTGAAAGATAGAGAGACTGTGTATGTGTGTGTACGTATGTATGTGAAAGATAGAGAGACTGTGTATGTGTGTGTGTACGTATGTGTGTGAAAGATAGAGAGACTGTGTATGTATGTGTGTGCGTATGTGTGTGAAAGATAGAGAGACTGTGTGTGTGTGTGAAAGATAGAGAGACTGTGTGTGTGTGTGTGAAAGATAGAGAGTCTGTGTGTGTGTGTGTGTTTGCGCGCGTGTGTCTGTGTGTGAAAGATAGATTCTGTGCGCGTGTGGTGTGTGTGAAAGATAGAAAGACTATGTGTGTATGTGTGTGTAAGTGAGTGAGTGAACGAGAGAAGAGAAGAAAGGGAGAGTTTGTGTGACTGTGTGAAAGCTCACAAGTCTTTTTATACAGTTGATTCTGTGTTTAGAGCCACAAAAACTTTTTACTCAGCCAACTCCAGCTGTTAAGTTAGGTTCAATCAGTGCATTCGATAGCTGACCCTGCAGTTCTCTCTCTCGAAAAAAAAACACTATCGGATTATACATTCAATTTCAAAATAAAATAGGGGCTTTATGCAAATTATGCTCTGAGGATATTTCGTGGCCATTTCAGCACACTAGAAAGAGATTTGCATATTGAGTAGAAACTTTTTGAAAAACAATCAGATGAGACAAACATGTTTTTAATATACATCAGCATATACTAAATCAAGTTAACTGTTGATATGTAAATAACTGAAATGAGTGCGTTTTTGTTTTGTTTTGTTTTTTTCGACAAAAATGGAGAGAGAAAAGAAGAGAGGGGAGGGGCGGCGAAGGCGAGAGTAAAAGAGAAAAAGAGAGCGAGAGAATGAGAGAACGCTAGCTCTGTCGCATTTAACAGGTCGTGTAGGGACAATTTTTTATACTTTTTCCTGCCCTTATTGTTTTCTGTCTGTCTGTCTCTCTCTCTTTCCTTATCTATCTATCTCTCT
>NC_091587.1:20620927-20623427 GCF_042767895.1 Penaeus vannamei | reverse complement strand
TGAGTGAATTATAACACAGATAATTAAACAGCTAGAATAGACTAGAAAACCAATACAAGAAGAAAATACAAGGAGATTAGAGGAAAAAATGCGTATTCATCGATCTGTAGAAGGCTGATGTCACAGGCCTAAAGTAAGAGATACGGAGATACAGCAAGATAAAGAAAAAAAACTGTAAACGTATTAGTGAAAGATAACGATAAAGAGGTCAGAGCTACAGTGAAAAGCAGGATCCAGTCAAGATAACGAGGTATAATGATATAATAGTAACGTTAATTCTTATTGACCTAGGTACAGGCAGGGTGGTTTTCATAGAGCCCATATATAATGCTCTTTCCGACATTATTGTGTTAACTGAAGGGCGTTGTAGAGCAGTGCATGTTAGTCTATAGTATTTACGAATGACAGTGAAGTTTGGGATATGAACAAGCATAGGACAGAAAAAATGGAAAGATTTTGAAAATATGTCTAGAAATCAACGGAAATGAAATGGCATTTTTTTTTCAGAGAGAGAGAGAGAGAGAGAGAGAGGCGAATGAAAATATATATATTCTCCAAAACATTGTTTTTTTCATAGTATTAAAGATGTGGAATTTGATTCACGGGCAGCGAGTGGAACAGCGAGTGGATTAATTAAGCTGGAATCCTTAGAAAAAAGTATCTGGAGGAATATACAATTACAATAAACGCAAGACGAAAAAACAAAGTATTTAGAGCTATGACGAGCGGAATGAAAACATGGACTAAAAAAAATGTACAATATGCTACGAAAAAGTGGATTCACTTGACGCGATTTTACAAACACAGGAAAACTATTCATCAGTCAGTCACTCAATAAGTTAATAAGGGAATGAATTGATAAATATTGAAACAAGATTTTAAAAAGTCAAACGTTTTGAGGAATTGCGTAATTGAAGAAGACGAATATGGAGGCAGACGACAAAGGGAGAAGATGTAGGTAAAACAAAGAAAGTGCACGAGGGAAATCAAAGATAATTTAGGAGTGAAGGTTAACTATAGTGCGTCCAATCTCTGGAAATGGTAAAAAAATATATATAAAAGATAAACTGGCAACTCATCCCAGACGTCGAAGTTTTTTTTATTATTATTATTCTAAATAGTTGACCTTTAATACTTTTGTTTACATCTTTCACTTTTACTTTCTTTATTATTTCTTTTCTTTTTTTTCTTATTTTCCTTCTTTCTTTTGCTTTGTCTTTATTTTTTTTTATTTTCTGTTCTTCCTTATCCTGTCTCTTTCCTTCTTTTCTTTCTTTATTACTTTATTTATTTATTTATTTATTTATTCTCCTTCCTTTTTTAAGTTTTAGTTCATATTCAGTATCTTTGATTTCTTTATAAAACTTTTTTTTCGGATTACTCCAGAAGCCAGACTGAGTTGCCAGTTTCTCCTTTTTCTGAGATTGAATGGAGGGGAGAAGTATAAACGGAAAACTCAAATAAAATTCATTACCCCTCCCCCTCTCTTTTCCATGGGTTTCGTAGAGATAAGGAGAGGGTAGGAATACAAAATTGATAAGCAAAATTTAACTAGAAAAAAAAAGTTAGCATCGACGGTACTCCTCATGTTTTGTTCTGCTTTTCTCTCTCTCTTTTTCTTTTTTTTTCTTTTTCTTTTATTTGTCTCAGTATTAGACCCCTTAACAAGTATAATTAGATAAATTCCTACTTTTAGCCTCGGTTAACAATCACTGGCCTAGATTGAGGAAAAATGTGAATAAATATGTCGTGAAGTTAGAGGACGTTCTAAATTAAATCGTATGATCACCTAAGGGACAGAGATATGGATTAATTAAATGAATAAACAAAAGTACAAAATAGTATAAAAAAAAAGACAGACCATTATTTTACCACTTTCTTTATTGTTATCGTCCTTATCATTCTTATTATCATTACTCTCTTTGCCTACATTTCATATCATCGTCAATATCACTGTTTTGCAATCACTATTCTCAAGATACAAGGACTGATAACGGTTTTATTATCTGTAACTTGAATGACGATAAGTTATGTTCTCTTATATTTAATTCCAATATCACTGATGCCAATAATCTACTGTTTATTTCTGTTGCTTCCCGTTACCACTGCGACGACTTCACCGTTCTTTTCCTCATTTTTATCTGTTTATATTCCTTTCACCCGTGTTATCAGCCTTATTCTGTCTTATTATTATTATTATTATTATTATTATTATTATTATTATTATTATTATTATTATTATTATCATTTCTCTTACCTTCTTCCCTTCGAGTTCCTCTTCCACTTCTCTCTTCGGGGAAAATCTCTCATCGTCTGTGGCTGTCGGGGCGGAGAAGGAAGGGGAGAAAGAGGAAGAGGAGGAGGAAGAGGATGAAGAGGAGGAGGGGGAGGGGGAGGAGGAGAGGGAGGAGGACAAGGAGGAGAAGCGCGTCGCCAGCCGCGTCGCCGCCGATGACGTCAACCGAGCGTAGAACTGCGCTAGATACGTCGGCAGCGGCGT
>NC_091587.1:20600927-20603427 GCF_042767895.1 Penaeus vannamei | reverse complement strand
GCTCAAGGTGCAGTGTCATGCCGGGCGCTCGCGCGGACTGCCGAGTCATTCTACCGAGAGGCGGGCGGCGGACGGTGACGTGGCAGAATTCGGGCGGGAGTGAGGTAGCATTCGGTGCGGGTTGGTGCGACTCCTCCTCCTCCTCTGCTACTCCTCCCCTCCTCCTCCGCCTCCTCCTCCTTTCCCTCAACCCGCTTCCCTTCACCCTGCCCCTCCTCATCTGCCTCCTCCTCGTCTCCCTCTCCTCCTCTCCTACTCTGCCACCTCCTCCTCCATTTCCCCCTTCTCATCCTCCTCCTTATCATCATCATCATCCTCATCCCCCTTCTCCTCCCCTCCTCCTCCCCTCCTCCTCCGCCTCCTCCTCCATAACCTCCTCCATTCCCTCCGCACGCCTCCTTTCTCCCTCCTCTTCCTCCGTCGCCTCCTCTCCTACTCCACCACCTCCTCCTCCTCCATCTCCTCCTCCTCTTCCTCCTCCTCCTCCTCCTCCTTATCCTCTCCCCTTCCTCTCCAACTCCATAATCTCCTCCTCCTTCACCCCCTCCTCCTCTCCTACTCTTCCTCCTCCTCCCCCACCTCATCCTTCACCTCCTCTCCTCCTCTTTCTCGACCTCCTTCTTCTCCTCCTTCTTCTCCTCCTCCTTGTCCTCCTCCTTCTCCTCCTAATCTTCCTCTTCCTACTCCGCTTCCTCCTCCTCCTCCTCCTAATCTTCCCCTTTCTCTTCTTTCTCCTCCTCCACCTCCACCTCATACTCCTCCTACTACTACTATTACTCCTACTCCTCCTCCTTCTCATCCTCCTCATCCTTCTCATCCTCCTTCACCTACTCCACCTCCTACTCCTACTCATCCTCCTTCTCCTCCTCTTCTTCCTCCTTCTAATCCTCCTCCTCTTCCTCCTCCTCTTCCTCCTCCTCCTCCTCACCTCCTCCTCCTCTCCTACTCCACCACCTCCTCCTCCTCCACTTCCTAGCCTCCTCCTTCTCCTCCTCCTTCACCTCTTCCTTCTCTTTCTCCTCTTCCTCATCCTCATCCTCATCCTCTTTCTCATTCCCCCCTCATCATCATCATCATCCTTCTCCTCCTCCTCGTCCTCCTTCTCCTCCTCCTCCTCTTCCTCGTCCTCCTACTCCTCCTCCTCCTCCACCACCTCCTACTCTTCCTTCTCATCCTCTTTCTCCTCCTCCTCCTCTTCTTCATCATCATCATTATCATTATCATCCTCCCCCTCTTCCCCTCCTCCTCAACCTCCCCCCTCCTCCTCCTCCTTCTCATCCTCTTCCTTCCTCCGTCATCCTCCTCCTCCTCCCCCTCCTCCTCCTCCTCCTGCTCCCCCTCCTCCCTCCTCCTCCCCCTCCTCCTCCTCCTCCTGCTCCCCCTCCTCCTCCTCCTCCCCCTCCTCCTCCTCCTCCCCCACCCCCTCCTCCTCCCCCTCCTCCTCCTCCTCCCCCTCCTCCTTCTCCTCCACCTCCTCCTCCTCCCACTCCTCCTCCTCCTCCTCCTCCTCCTCCTCCTCCTCCCCCTCCTCCTCCTCCCCCTCCTCCTCCCTCCTCCTCCTCCTCCCTGCTCCTCCTCCTCCTCCTCCTCTCCTCCTCCCCTCCTCCTGCTCCTCCTCCTCCTCCTCCTCCTCCTCCTCCTCCTCCTCCTCCTCCTCCTCCTCCTCCTCTCCTCCTCCTCTTTCCCCTCGTCCTCCTCCTCCTCCCCCTCCTCCACCTCCTCCTCCTGCTCCTCCTCCCCCCTCCTCCTCCTCCTCCTCCTCCTCGTTCTCCTCCTCCTCTTTTCTCATTCTGCGCACGGTCTTGCTTTGTTTGTATGTCTTGCCGTAGGTCAGGTCAGTTTTTTGGGTTTCACCTATTCCTTTTTTTATCTTATTTCTCTCTCCTTCCCTTCCTTCGCTCGGGATTTCGTCGTAGCATCATGCAAGGGGGTCTTTTGCTCTGCATTAGAGCGTGATTTGAAAACCGTCGTGTTTGTCTCTTTCTGCAAGATTTGCAACGCCAAGAAAGGTTATGCATGAGGGATGCTATTAACTGTCACCCTCTGTTGCTAAGTGTGGTGTGTTGGCTCTCTCTTTCTTTCTTTCTCTTTTTTTCTCTCTCTCTCTTTCTATTTCTTTCTGTTGGACTCTTCTCTATTTCTCTCTTTCTCATTTTTTCTCTGTTTTCAATCTTTATCTTACTCTCTACCTATCTTTCTTTTCAATTTTTCTGTCTCTTTCTGTTGCTCTCTATTTCTCACTTTCTCTTTTTGTTACTCTCTTTTTTTCTCCTGTTCTTTCTTTCTCTTTTTATTTCTCTCTTTCACTTTTATTTCTCTCTTTCTCTTTTATTTCTTTCTCTTTTTATTTCACTCTGTTGCTTGTTAGATTTCCTCTCTCAATCTATTGCTATATCTAGTTCTCCCTCTTGCTATTTCTCTCTGTCTTCCTCCTGCACTCTCTCCCTCTCCCTCTCTCTTTCAGCCTCATCTTCTCTCTTTCTACCTCCTGCTCTCTCTT
>NC_091587.1:20581396-20586396 GCF_042767895.1 Penaeus vannamei | reverse complement strand
AATTAAAACCATTGAAACATAAAGCATCTTAAAAAGTACAAACGTCATTGACATCCCTAAAAAGCTAAAAGGACGATTTGAAAAACGTAAAACATGAATAAAATCAATTACAGAGTAAAATCATAAAACCAGAATACAAATACATATAATAAATAGACAAGTTTACAAAATAAAAAGGACAAACCCCGTCATGCTCCTCTATAAAAGGAACAAATCGATAAAATAAGAATACGAAAAAATTAATCTTAATCTGAAAATGAACAATTAAAATGACGGTCAAATTGATTAAAAGCAATAAATGAAATATCAAGGCAGTAAACTTTAAAACTTAAACAATAAAAGACATCAGTCATTACTTAAAAGAACGAAACAAACTAAGAAAACGTGATCAACACAACTTAGAAAATGGAGCTAAAATAGGGATAACTTAACTAAAAACGAGCAGGGGTAAAAACAATTAAAAAAATAGTGTCCCTCGCAGGGGAAATGGGATCATCTGGACACCCCTTCTGGATTCTGCTACGTCTCTCAGAGGCGAGGTTTGAAGAACCTCCACAATATAACATCAATTTGCACATACATCTAATATATAGGCTAGTATAAACATTATATATGTGTGTGTGTGTGTGTGTGTGTATGTGTGTGTGTGTGTGTGTGTGTGTGTGTGTGTGTGTGTGTGTGTGTGTGTGTGTGTGTGTGTGTGTGTGTGATATATGAATATATATACGTGTGTGTGTGTATACATGCATACACACACACACATATATTGTACACATATATAAGTCGAGATCGATCCTTTCCGGCTCTCTATTCAAGCCAAACACACAAGTAAGTTCAGTGCCGGATATTAAGAATTACGTTTCATCCGGAAATCGAAGGCTTTTGTGCTGGATAATTGAATTGAAATAAATTCTGAATCCATATCCATTGAACTGCGATCCTCGAGACGGCCTCCGTATTCCGCTACGCCCGTAGATGGGGAAACAACACGCCCATGGAGAGAGAAGCAACATGATCCGACCAGCCCAATGCCTGTTGATTTTGTTGTTTTTTTCTCCTACGTTCTGAGGCGTGGACACAGCGGAGTCAGTCAGAGGAGACAATTGCCAATGCGCCAAGGAATGAAAAGGGAAACGATAGATCGAAGGCAGATGTCGGAAAGGAAAAAATGAAAGAAGGAAATGACTGATCGTTTGTTCGTTCAAAGTAATGAAGGAGGGTTACACACACACACACACACACACACACACACACACACACACACACACACATACACACACACACACACATGTGTGTGTGTGTGTGTGTATACATATATATATATATATATATATATATATATATATATATATATATATATATGTGTGTGTGTGTGTGTGTGTGTGTGTAAACACACACACATATATATGTCTTAAAATGAAAATAGTCATAATGAGAATTGAAAATAAATGAACTCTTCACGAGCTCCTCTTCAGACAAATAATAAACCGAAATTTATACACGCAGAGAATTTTGACGTTTATATACTGGGAGAAAGACAGACCGAACGAGATCTGAATCAGGTCTCAGGAGGATGATCAAGGTCGAATAGTCTGGGGAAGGCTCTGCTAACTAACGATGAGGTAAGACCATCCACCCCCACTGGCCATCACTCAAGTTGAAATTGGGCAATCTGAGAAGGTTCGTTTCCGAATTCAAAGAGTCGTTTGCTTCATTCCTCACTCTTCTGTCTCTACAGATCTTTTCCCTCATGTCTCACGAGCACTGCCACTGATATAATTGCCTCAGAGAAGAAAAAGGACATCAATATAACAAGCGGATCACGTGGACAGGAGGCAACCAGAACCGACCCGTCTTGAAGATCTCCAAAAATTCCTCTTGTCTCCCCAATCTACCCAAGAACTCCAGGGAGAACATTCGTCCCGAGCTTCAAATAACAGAACACGATCGACCCGGAAAAGGATTATAACCTGAACCTCTTAAAGGCAGTGCAGTCAGATAAAAAAGAAGATTTCCCAAGGCCTCGATAAGGTCAGGGAACAGGCCAGATCGCAAGGTCCGGGAAGACGCGTTTGAGAATACCTCAGCCATCTTAATAACTTTTCGACTTCTCGCTAAACACAAAGGTTCATGAACAGAAAAAAGGTGGTGGAGAGTGCCATGAGGTTCACCAAAACCAGTCTGGTCGGTACGTACAAGATCACGGTCATGTACGCATCACGGCCGTGTACACTTTGAGCAGAAATGGAAACCGACTGCATTGTTGGACTTCGAGAGTGGGGAAAAAACTCTGCCAGCTCTTCTTTATTCCTTGATCTTCTACTTCTCTTCTCTTCGTCTTCTCTCTTTCCTTCTTGATTTCTTTTTTTTCATCTTCCATATTTGTAACGTGACTTTATAAGGCTTTGCCGTTTTATATCCCTTTTCGAAAATACATCAAGAATTTTCGTTCTTCTCTTTCTCTCTATTCTTAATATTCTCCGTTCTCCTTTGTTTCTCCGACTTTTTCTTTTTCTTTTTCCTTCATCTTCTCTTCTTCCTTTTCACCCCGTCCACCTTTTCCTCCTTTTTTGTCATTATCTAGTTATCATGATTATTATCTTCTTTTCATTGTTCTCTCAATACCTGTTCTGGTTCTTCTGGTTTTATTCTCGTTGTCTTCTCTTTCTCATTTCTTATTTATCTCTTTTTCTTCTCCTTTTCTGTTTTTCTTTTCTCCTTCTTCTTCTCCTCTTTTTCTTTTATTCCCTCCTTCTTTTCTTCTTCATCTTCTTCTTCTTCTTGCTATTTTTCTTTTTTTCGTCTAATTCTCCTTCCTCTTTTTTGTTTATTTTTCTTCTTGTTTATTCTTTTCTTCCTTTTTTCTTTTCTTCTTCCCCCTCTTTTCTTCTTGAATTTCGGCGCCCTCTTCTTCTACCTCTTTTTCTTTTTCTTCTTTTCTTATTCTTTTTTCTCTTCTCTTTATACTTTCATTTTCTTCTTCTTCCTCTTTTTTCTTCATTTCCTCTTCCTCTTTTTTCTTCATTTCTTCTTCCTCTTTTTTCTTCATTTCTTCTTCTTCCTCTTTTTTCTTCATTTCTTCTTCTTCCTCTTTTTTCTTAATTTCTTCTTCTTCCTCTTTTTTCTTCATTTCTTCTCCCTCTTTTTTCTTCATTTCTTCTTCTTCCTCTTTTTTCTTCATTTCTTCTTCTTCCTCGTTTTTCTTCAATTCTTCTTCTTCCTCTTTTTTCTTCATTTCTTCTTCTTCCTCTTTTTTCTTCATTTCTTCTTCTTCCTTTTTTTTCTTCATTTCTTCTTCTTCCTTTTTTCCCTTCATTTCTTCTTCTTCCTGTTTTTTCTATTTCTTCTTCTTTATCTCTTTTTTTTATTTCTTCTTCCTCTTTTTTCTTCATTTATTCTTCTTCCTTCTTTCTTCATTTCTTCTTCCTTTTCTTTACTTCTTTATTTCATTTCTTCTTCCTTTTTTCTTCATTTCTTCTTCTTCCTGTTTTTTCTATTTCTTCTTCTTTATCTCTTTTTTTATTTCTTCTTCCTCTTTTTTCTATTTCTTCTTCTTCCTCTTTTCTTCCTTTCTTCTTCTTCCTCTTTTTTCTTCATTTCTTCTTCTTCCTCTTTTTTCTTCATTTCTTCTTCTTCCTCTTTTTTCTTCATTTCTTCTTCTTCCTCTTTTTTCTTCATTTCTTCTTCTTCCTTTTTTTTTCTTCATTTCTTCTTCTTCCTCTTTTTCTTCATTTCTTCTTCTTCCTCTTTTTTCTTTATTTCTTCTTCTTCCTCTTTTTTCTTCATTTCTTCTTCTTCCTCTTTTTCTTCATTTCTTCTTCTTCCTCTTTTTTCTTCATTTCTTCTTCTTCCTCTTTTTTCTTCATTTCTTCTTCTTCCTCTTTTTTCTTCATTTCTTCTTCTTCCTTTTTTTTCTTCATTTCTTCTTCTTCCTTTTTTCCCTTCATTTCTTCTTCTTCCTCTTTTTTCTTCATTTCTTCTTCTTCCTCTTTTTTCTTCATTTCTTCTTCCTCTTTTTTCTTCATTTCTTCTTCTTCCTCTTTTTCTTCATTTCTTCTTCTTCCTCTTTTTTCTTCATTTCTTCTTCTTCCTCTTTGTTTCGTCTTTTTCTCTTTATTGCTCTTTTCATCTTCTTCTTCTTTTTCTTTTTCTTTCTTCTTCTTCTTTTTCTTCTTCTTCTTCTTCTTTTTCTTCCTTTTCTTCTTCTTCTTTTTCTTCTTTTCTTCTTCTCTTTCTTCTTTTTTTTCTTATTTTTCTTCTTTTCCTTCTTCTTTTCTTCTTCTTTTTCTTCTTTTTCCTCTCCTCCTTCTCCTTTTTCTCCTTCTTTTTCTTCTTTTACTTTTGCTTCTTCTTTTTCTTCTTCCTGTTCTCCTTTTTCTTCTTCTTCTTCTTCTTTTTCTTGTTCTTCTACTTCTTTTTCTTCTTCTTCTTCTTCTTCTTTTTCTTCTTCTTCTTCTTTTTCTTCTTTTTCTTCTTCTTCTTCTTCTTCTTCTTTTTTCTTTTTTTTCTTTTTCTTTTTCTGTTTCTTTTTCTTTTTCTTTTTCTTTTTCTTTTTCTTTTTCTTTTTCTTTTTCTTTTTCTTTTTCTTTTTCTTTTTCTTTTTCTTCTTCTTCTTCTTCTTCTTCTTTTTCTTCTCCTTCTTCTTCCTCTTCTTCTAAGAGTGCTCAACAAATGAAGATTTTTGTGGGCAAAAAAATTAGTTAAATATTGAAATAGTATATATTATATTACACCACAAATTACTACTAATGGCAATTATTAGATTAACAAATGATAATGCTTATGATAATGATGATAGTAATCATTAGGGCGATGATAGTGATAGTGATGATGATATTAAAGATGATAATAATGACTGTTAGTAATAATGGTAATAATGATAAGGATAACTGTGATAATAGTAATGATGACGATGATGTTGATGATAACAGTGATGAAAATAATAGTGATAAGAATGGTAACAGCGATGATGATAATGATATCAATAATTGTAACGATGA
>NC_091587.1:20571396-20573896 GCF_042767895.1 Penaeus vannamei | reverse complement strand
CACATGTCCACACACATGCCCACACATGTCCAAACACACGCACACACGTCTACACACACGCCCACACATGTCCACACACACGCCCACACATCTCCACACACACGTTCACACATGTCCACACTCACGCCCACACATCTCCACACTCATGTTCACACATGTCCACACTCACGTCCACACATGTCCACACACACGCCCACGCATGTCCACGCACTCGCCCACACATGTCCACACACACGCCCACACCCACGTTCACGCATGTCTACACACGTCCACACTCACTTCCACACATGTCCACACCCACGTTCACACATGTCCACACACACGTCCAAACATGTCCACACACGCCCACACATGTCCATACAAACGCCCACACGTCCACACATGTCCACACACGCCGGCACATGTCCACACACACGCCCACACATGTCCACACACGCCGACACATGTCCACACACGCCGACACATGTCCACACACACGCCCACACATGTCCACACACACGCCCACACGTCCATACACGCCGACACATGTCCACACACACGCCCACACATGTCCACACACGCCTACGCATGTCCACACGTGTCCACACACACACCCACACATGTCCACACACACGCCCACACATATCCACACACACGCCCACACATGTCCACGAACACGCCCACACATGTCCACACACACGTCCACACATGTCCACACACACGCCCACACATCCGCACACACGTCCACACACGCCCACACATGTCCATACACACGCCCACACGTCCACACACACGCCCACACATATCAACACACACGCCCACACATGTCCACACACACGCCCACACACACGCCCACACATGTCTACACACACGCCCACACATGTCCACACACACGCCCACACATGTCCACACACACGCCCACACATGTCCACACACACGCCCACACATCTCCACACACACACGCACACATGTCTACACACACGCCAACACATGTCCACACACACGCCCACACATGTCCACACACACGCTCACACGTCCACAAGGGTCTACACACACGCCCACACATGTCCACACACACGCCCACACATGTCCACACACACGCCCACACATGTCCACACACACGCCCACACATGTCCACACACACGCCTACACATCCACACACACGCCCTCACATGTCCACACACGCGCCCACACATGTCCACACACACGCCCACATATCCACACACACGCCCACACATGTCCACACACACGCCCACACATGTCTACACACACGCCCACACATGTCCACACACACGCCTACACATGTCCACACACACGCCCACACATATCAACACACACGCCCACACGTCAACACACCGTCCCGACGCCGCTGAATCTCGCTGCCGCACCCGATGCCTCCCCCCCCCCTTCCCAGAGCAACCCGGAGCGCCAGATGCCGTCCAGCGCGCCGTCGATGACCTTCGACCAGCTGGTGGAAGTCTTGATCAAGAGGTCCGAGAGGCTCGAGCAGCTGATCGGCGCCGAGCTCGAGGGCCTCTACCTGTGGGACATCGCTGGCGTGTTGCACATGCTGCAAGAGCAACACGACGTCTGCCTCAAGAAGTCCGACGTCGACCAGCTGCGGGCCCGCTTCCTCGGCACGAAGGGACACGCAAGTCTAGTGCGCTGATGGCGTCATCGCTGGACGTCCTGCAGATCCTGCAAGACCGAAAGCCTTTCGCGAAACGCCGTTGGCCTCAGGCCACTCTGCCGAAGGCGGAGTCCGCTCCGAAGAAGGAAGCCGAGGCGTTCCAGTACTGGCTTGACCACACCTATGGCTTCGTCGTCCTTGTGGGGGATCATCATACCATCGCCAGGGGGAGCTTCAGGTCCTACGAAATCCTCCACGACAGGAACGTCCGGATCGCCAACCAGCACAGCCGCGGCGGCCAGTCCCAGAACCGCTTCGCCCGCCTCGTCGAGCAGAGCCGCGTGCAGCATCTGAACCTCGTGGTGGACCGCATGGCCGCGGCCTTCTTCCATGGCGAGGGGCGCTGCACGGTCCAGAAGGTGGTGGTGGCCGGTCCCGGGCCCATGAAGCATCAGCTGCTCGACCACCTGCCCGAGAGGTGGGCAGGGGCCGTGGACCAGCGCCCCCTGACCGTGGACCACGTGGGCGCCCTCGGGATGCACGAGCTGGTTGTGCTCTTGGAGGCGAGATGCGCTACCCTCCCGAAGAGCGAAACGCAGAGGGCGAGGGAAAGGGCGCGCATGGAGGACCGGAAGGACAAGAAGGGGCAGTAGCGTGGGGGCGGCAGGAGGGAACGCCAGCAAGAGGCCAAGGAAAGGAGGGAGAGGGAGGAGGAGGAAGAGAGGCAGAGGGACGAGCAAGAGAGGGCGCTGCAAGCGCATCTCGAGCGGCGAAAGGGCAAGGGCAAGAAAAAGCAAAACTGAAGAAGGACAGGGAGCAGGGGGCCGCTGTAAGACTGATACTGCCCTGAGGCACTAAGCTCTGGCGTGCAGCTTGCCCTAAAGGCCCCTC
>NC_091587.1:20546396-20548896 GCF_042767895.1 Penaeus vannamei | reverse complement strand
TTTACTCTGACGTGTGAAGTGTGTGTGCATTTAAGGCTTTTTAATACGTGAAGTCTGACAGACTTTCTTTTTAGTAACAGTGTGAATGTTCTGTGTTGTTCAACTGACGTTTTAAAACATTTGATTATACTTGACCTTTTTTAATCATAGGTACAGCCATAAACTGTGATATGTTTATTATTCGTGCTTTTGAAGACACTTTTAACGCTCTCATTTTTTTAACTCTGTGTGTGTGTGTGTGAGTGAGTAATATGAACATGCTAAGCACTCCTAACCAGCACGCTCGGATTGCACGACCCGAGGGCCTGCCTGGCTACGAACCACGTGGGTGGTGTGGTGTTTTGTGGTGCAAGTCATAACTCGCCAACAACAAGGGCAAAAGTAAACTGTTCTTACTCAGACTGCCCGAATATCTGCCATCCCCAGTGCCTCGGTGAAGACAGCCAACTTCACCTGCACAGAAGTGCAAAGGCTACGCCAAGCCATTGGCATCCCGGACGAAGTGTCCCACGTATCTCCTGATAACGAGACAACTGAGACGCACGAGTCTTCCGCCATTGATGAGGAAACGGGAGCTTCTCCAGTTAGAGCCTACGGATCTGGTTTAGAATAATTCGCAACCTAAAGATCCGAGCTGGCAAGGAAGAACTCTGCTTCTAAAATTCCTTGGCACCACCACAGAGGATATTGCGAGCAAAAAGGGATGCTGTTGTCAATATATTAAACTTTTTTGACAGCATTGTTGCTTCGACAACTGCACTCCCATCCCTAGAGGTCAGATCAATTGCCTGTACTGCACGTCCCGAAAAGTATCGACGCTCACTTCCTTTTCGCAGCAGCAGGAACAGAGCAGCTCAGATCCGCCTGGCCCGCAGCAAAGCAACCTCTACACAAGCTGCTGTCGTCGAGCGCCAGCCTGTGAAGTACAGAGTGGTTCAGCAAACCTCAAACTCGTGGCTACAAGAACCTCAGTAAATGCAGGCAAAACCAACAAAATAGGCCCAATAACAATAGACAGAGTCAAAGCCAACAAACTCGCTATATCCCCATAGATCCAATACACTCCTTTAATCGAGGTGCAGTACCTCATGGTGGAAGGCGACCTTTAAGTTGCAGGATCTGCAAATCTAGGGGTCACTCAGAGGCTCTCCTGCAACAGAAGGAAATCCCTGCGACTTCTGCCACCGTAGAGGGCACACAGTTCATGTGAGTGCCGGACAAAACGTAATCAGGAAAGCACAGGAAAACTTTTTACAGTGAATTTTGCATCTGAACAGGCACACAATAATGCCCTGATCGTCTCGACGCTCCAAAGCCTGTCAACTGGTCCACATCACCACAGACCACTCAGCATTTGGTGTGTTGGCCACTGACCACTACACCGCCCACCTCATCATCCACAACTCAGTCCTCATGGCCCCTGGTTCAATGTCCCACTCCAGCAAAGGGTCGGACATAGTCTTACCATCCTCTCAGCCAATGTTAGAGGTTTCCAGACAAAATAATATTGGTGACCTTACACATAGTCATGTCATACCTCACAATCCTGACATAATTTGCCACTGTGGAAACTTTCCTTAAATCCAACAGTCCCAGAGAACTTTGGGCAAATATCTGGGTTTTTCAAATGGCATAGAAAGGACAGAACTAATGGGCACTCCTTTGGTGGTGTTGCAGTTCCTTTGTTTCCGTAAGGCGCTTTCCGTTCAGCTCCCTGGAAATCGACATGCCAGATCATCTGGAGCTCATGTTTTTCAGGCTCTGGGCTTACCTTCACCCAGGAAAAACCGTCTTGCTCTGTGTTTGCTATAGGCCCTAGTGGCAAGGAGGAGAACCCATCGAGTTCCTACCTGAACAACCTTGGATGGAATTCTACACCACCATACCTGCAAAAACATCCTAATTGTAGGAGATTTGGAACCTAGCATCTTTGTTGCCAAAGATCCTTTTGAGGATCTGCTAACAATACATGGGCCAAAAACAACCATGTTGATTTCCCCACTCACATCTCATAGGCTCCTCATTGACCCAGTCATCTCCGACCTTCCCGAAGGAGCAGTTAGCTGCCGTAGCATAGGAGCAAGGTCTTCAGATCATTAATATGCCATATTCAGCAGGATTAACCTGAAGGCCACTCGTGAGGAGGCACTGACAAGAACCATTTGGACATGGAATATAGGGCTGCTGGCAAAGCTTTCGCAAGTGTCTTGGAAAACACTGCATGGGACTCCATTCTCACAGGAGATGTTAATACACAGGCTTTTAAACTTACTGAAACACTAAAGAATCTGCAAGAACGCTTTATACCTCATAATTCATACAAGGTCAAAGCAGGAGATCAGCCCCTGGTTTGGGCACACATGCAGACTCTGCAGCAGAGGAAAAGCAGTTGGTGAGCCTGGGATTCGTTTCAAAACCGTAATCCATCTCCAGAAAACAAGCTAAACCACAAAGCTCCCTACAAAAGAATGAAACCGGTTCAAATTGGGTCATCGATCAG
>NC_091587.1:20526396-20528896 GCF_042767895.1 Penaeus vannamei | reverse complement strand
ATTGGGAGAAGGAGAGGAAGGGGAAAAAGACGGAAAGAAATGGGAAGAAGCGTATAAGGGGGAAGGGGAGGGGCATGAAGAACGGAGGGAGGAGGGAAAAAAAGATGAAAGGAGGGACAGGAAGGAGGGAGAAAAGAAGAAAGGAGGAGGTGAGGGAGGAGGAAAAGGAGGGAAATGCGTGTGATAAAGAAGATACGAAAAAGAGGAGACAGAAGGAATATGATAAAGAAAAGGAAATGAATGAAAGATACAGCTGCCGAGTCTTACGAGAGAGGGGGAAGAGAGGAGACGCGAGAGAGGGAGATAGGAGCAGAGAAAGAGAGAGAGGGGCGGAGGGGAGAAAGGGGAAGTAGGGGAAGAGAGTAAGAGAAAGAGAGAGAGCGAGAGAGGAAGTGGGGGGTGAGAAAGAGAAAGGAGTGGAAGAGACAAAGAGAGAGAGAGGAGAGAGGAGAGAGAAAGAGAGAAAAGAGAGACTCTGATTCCCCTTTCCCGTCAGCCCCCCCCTCCCTCCTTCATCGCCCTGTCCTCATGTAATCCTCATAAAAAAAAGAATGTGTATAAAAAATTCTTGACCCTTCCTTTCACCCAAAATTCTCGTCCTCCTCTGGGTCACCCTCCCCTCATTCTCTCCCTCTCCCTCGTTCTTTTTATTCTTTCTCTGTTTCCCCTGTTTCTAACCTCTCCCCCTTTCTCTCCCTCTCCCTTGTGGTCCTCTCTCTATCTTTCTACTCCTCCCCCCTTTGTTACTTTCCTTTATTATCCTCTCTCTGTCTCCCTCATTTCTACTCCTTCCACCCTCTGTTACTTTTCTTTATTATCATCTTCTCTCTATCTCCCTTATTTCTACTCCTCCCCCTCTGTTATCTTTCTTTATCGCCCTCTCTCTGTCTCCCTCATTTCTACTCCTCCCTCTGTTAGTTTCTGTTATTATCCTCTTTCTATCTCCCTCATTTCTGCTCCTCCCCTCTCTGTCTTTCTTCCGTTATCACCCTCTCTCTATCTCCCTTATTTCTATTCCTCCTCCCTTTCCTTTATTAACCTCTCTCTATCTCCTTATTTCTACTCCTCCACCCTCTTACCTTTCTGATTATCCATTCTTCTATCTCCCTTATTTTTAATTTCTTCCCACCTTCCATGCTTTCTCTTATGCCTCTTCCACACCGCCCCTTCCTCTTCCCTCCCCTCCTCCCCCTCCTCTTCCCTTACCCCTTTCACCCCGTCCAGGCTCCCCCCTACCTCCCCCCCATACCACTTCCCTATACGACTTTCAACCCTAATTCTTGCTCTCCTCCCTCTCCCCTCTCTTCTTTTCTTTTCTCCCCCTCCCCCGTTCCCTCTTCTTTCCTTCTCCTATCATTTTTTCCCTTTCCCTTTCCCCGTATCCCTCCCTCCTTTTCGTTCCACTAAACCTTTTCCTTATCTTTTATCACTCCTTTTCTTCCCCTTTTCCCTCTTCCTCTATCTTCTATCTCCTTCTCTCCCTCCTCCTTGCTCCCTCCCGCGTTCAGAATCCCTCTGCTGATTTCCCTCTTCTCCCATCTTTCCTCTCCCTCTCCTATATCCCCTTCCCCCTCTCCCCTTTCCCCCTTCTCACCCCCCTCTTCTCCCCACCTCCCGCACCTTCTCTTCCCCTCCCCTTTCACCCCTCCCCACCCCGCACTGGCGCCTCTCCAGACCACGTGTCTCGGACCCGACGCCCGAGCCAAGGAATGCGGGCTGCGGGCGGCGGCGCTGACCCTCGCGCGCGGGCTGGGATTGGTCTTTTATTGTCGGTCTGAGTGTCAGCTTCCTGTCTGGTCAGTCAGGCCAGGATCTGGGGACGTCTTTGACGTTCTCTGTGTATGCATATATATACATATACATATACACATACATACATATATTATTATTATATATATATATACATATATATATATATATATATATAAATATATATATATATATATACATATGTATGTATTACATTTATATTATTATTATTATTATTATTATATATTATTATTATTATATATATATATATATATATATGTGTATATATACACACACACACACACACATACACACACACACACACACACACACACACACACACACACACACACACACACACACACACACATATATATACATATATATATATATATATATATATATATATATATATATATATATATATATATATATATATATATATATATGTATATATATGCACATATATAGATAGATATATAGATTTTCAGACATACAAACACACATTCACACACACACACACACACACACACACACACACACACACACACACACACACACACACACACACACACACACACACACACATATATATATATATATATATATATATATATATATATATATATATGTATGTATGTATATATATTTATATATTTATACATGTCAACTCTATCACCATTATTATTATTATCAACATTAAAATCATCGAGAGAGAGAGAGAGGGAGAGGGAGAGGGAGAGGGAGAGAG
>NC_091587.1:20487864-20515364 GCF_042767895.1 Penaeus vannamei | reverse complement strand
CCTCATCCCCACAGCCGTTGCAAAAATCTAACTTCAGCCCCACAGCCGTTGCAGAAACTGAACCTCATCCCCACAGTCGTTGCAAAAATCTAACTTCAGCCCCAGAGCCCCACAGCCGTTGCAGAAACTGAACCTCAGTGCCGCAGCCGTTGCAAATATCTAACTTCAGCCCCACAGCCGTTGCAGAAACTGAACCTCATCCCCACAGCCGTTGCAAAAATCTAACTTCAGACCCACAGCCGTTGCAGAAACTGAACTTCATCCCCACAGCCGTTGCAAAAAACTAACTTCAGCCCCACAGCCGTTGCAGAAACTGAACCTCAGTGCCGCAGCTGTTGCAAAAATCTAACTTCAGCCCCACAGCCGTTGCAGAAACTGAACCTCATCCCCACAGCCGTTGCAAAAATCTAACTTCAGCCCCACAGCCGTTGCAGAAACTGAACCTCATCCCCACAGCCGTTGCAAAAATCTAACTTCAGCCCCACAGCCGTTGCAGAAACTGAACCTCAGTGCCGCAGCCGTTGCAAAAATCTAACTTCAGCCCCACAGCCATTGCAGAAACTGAACCTCAGTGCCGCAGCCGTTGCAAAAATCTAACTTCAGCCCCACAGCCGTTGCAGAAACTGAACCTCATCCCCACAGCCGTTGCAAAAATCTAACTTCAGCCCCACAGCCGTTGCAGAAACTGAACCTCATCCCCACAGCCGTTGCAAATATCTGACTTCAGCCCCACAGCCGTTGCAGAAACTGAACCTCATCCCCACGGCCGTTGCAAAAATCTAACTTCAGCCCCACAGCCGTTGCAGAAACTGAACCTCATCCCCACAGCCGTTGCAAAAATCTAACTTCAGCCCCACAGCCGTTGCAGAAACTGAACTTCATCCCCACAGCCGTTGCAAAAATCTAACTTCAGCCCCACAGCCGTTGCAGAAACTGAACCTCATCCCCACAGTCGTTGCAAAAATCTAACTTCAGCCCCACAGCCGTTGCAGAAACTGAACCTAGGTGCCGCAGCCGTTGCAAAAATCTAACTTCAGCCCCACAGCCGTTGCAGAAACTGAACTTCATCCCCACAGCCGTTGCAAAAATCTAACTTCAGCCCCACAGCCGTTGCAGAAACTGAACCTCATCCCCACAGCCGTTGCAAAAATGTAACTTCAGCCCCACAGCCGTTGCAGAAACTGAACCTCATCCCCACAGCCGTTGCAAAAATCTAACTTCAGCCCCACAGCCGTTGCAGAAACTGAACCTCATCCCCACAGCCGTTGCAAAAATCAAACTTCAGCCCCACAGCCGTTGCAGAAACTGAACCTCATCCCCACAGTCGATGCAAAAATCTAACTTCAGCCCCACAGCCGTTGCAGAAACTGAACCTCATCCCAACAGCCGTTGCAAAAATCTAACTTCAGCCCCACAGCCGTTGCAGAAACTGAACCTCATCCCCACAGCCGTTGCAAAAATCTAACTTCAGCCCCACAGCCGTTGCAGAAACTGAACCTCATCCCCACAGCCGTTGCAAAAAACTAACTTCAGCCCCACAGCCGTTGCAGAAACTGAACCTCATCCCCACAGCCGTTGCAAAAATCTAACTTCAGCCCCACAGCCGTTGCAGAAACTGAACCTCATCCCCACAGCCGTTGCAAAAATCTAACTTCAGCCCCACAGCCGTTGCAGAAACTGAACCTCAGTGCCGCAGCCGTTGCAAAAATCTAACTTCAGCCCCACAGCCGTTGCAGAAACTGAACCTCATCCCCACAGCCGTTGCAAAAATCTAACTTCAGCCCCACAGCCGTTGCAGAAACTGAACCTCATCCCCACAGCCGTTGCAAAAAACTAACTTCAGCCCCACAGCCGTTGCAGAAACTGAACCTCATCCCCACAGTCGATGCAAAAATCTAACTTCAGCCCCACAGCCGTTGCAGAAACTGAACCTCATCCCCACAGCCGTTGCAAAAATCTAACTTCAGCCCCACAGCCGTTGCAGAAACTGAACCTCATCCCCACAGCCATTGCAAAAATCTAACTTCAGCCCCACAGCCGTTGCAGAAACTGAACCTCATCCCCACAGCCGTTGCAAAAATCTAACTTCAGCCCCACAGCCGTTGCAGAAACTGAACCTCATCCCCACAGCCGTTGCAAAAATCTAACTTCAGCCCCACAGCCGTTGCAGAAACTGAACCTCATCCCCACAGCCGTTGCAAAAATCTAACTTCAGCCCCACAGCCGTTGCAGAAACTGAACCTCATCCCCACAGCCGTTGCAAAAATCTAACTTCAGCCCCACAGCCGTTGCAGAAACTGAACCTCAGTGCCGCAGCCGTTGCAAAAATCTAACTTCAGCCCCACAGCCGTTGCAGAAACTGAACCTCATCCCCACAGCCGTTGCAAAAAACTAACTTCAGACCCACAGCCGTTGCAGAAACTGAACCTCGACCCCACAGTCGTTGCAAAAATCTAACTTCAGCCCCACAGCCGTTGCAGAAACTGAACCTCATCCCCACAGCCGTTGCAAAAATCTAACTTCAGCCCCACAGCCGTTGCAGAAACTGAACCTCAGTGCCGCAGCCGTTGCAAATATCTGACTTCAGCCCCACAGCCGTTGCAGAAACTGAACCTCATCCCCACAGCCGTTGCAAAAATCTAACTTCAGCCCCACAGCCGTTGCAGAAACTGAACCTCATCCCCACAGCCGTTGCAAAAATCTAACTTCAGCCCCACAGCCGTTGCAGAAACTGAACCTCATCCCCACAGCCGTTGCAAAAATCTAATTTCAGCCCCACAGCCGTTGCAGAAACTGAACCTCATCCCCACAGCCGTTGCAAAAATCTAACTTCAGCCCCACAGCCGTTGCAGAAACTGAACCTCATCCCCACAGCCGTTGCAAAAATCTAACTTCAGCCCCACAGCCGTTGCAGAAACTGAACCTCATCCCCACAGCCGTTGCAAAAAACTAACTTCAGCCCCACAGCCGTTGCAGAAACTGAACCTCATCCCCACAGTCGATGCAAAAATCTAACTTCAGCCCCACAGCCGTTGCAGAAACTGAACCTCAGTGCCACAGCCGTTGCAAAAATCTAACTTCAGCCCCACAGCCGTTGCAGAAACTGAACCTCATCCCCACAGCCATTGCAAAAATCTAACTTCAGCCCCACAGCCGTTGCAGAAACTGAACCTCATCCCCACAGCCGTTGCAAAAATCTAACTTCAGCCCCACAGCCGTTGCAGAAACTGAACCTCATCCCCACAGCCGTTGCAAAAATCTAACTTCAGCCCCACAGCCGTTGCAGAAACTGAACCTCATCCCCACAGCCGTTGCAAAAATCTAACTTCAGCCCCACAGCCGTTGCAGAAACTGAACCTCATCCCCACAGCCGTTGCAAAAATCTAACTTCAGCCCCACAGCCGTTGCAGAAACTGAACCTCATCCCCACAGCCGTTGCAAAAATCTAACTTCAGCCCCACAGCCGTTGCAGAAACTGAACCTCATCCCCACAGCCGTTGCAAAAATCTAACTTCAGCCCCACAGCCGTTGCAGAAACTGAACCTCAGTGCCGCAGCCGTTGCAAATATCTGACTTCAGCCCCACAGCCGTTGCAGAAACTGAACCTCATCCCCACAGCCGTTGCAAAAATCTAACTTCAGCCCCACAGCCGTTGCAGAAACTGAACCTCATCCCCACAGCCGTTGCAAAAATCTAACTTCAGCCCCACAGCCGTTGCAGAAACTGAACCTCATCCCCACAGCCGTTGCAAAAATCTAATTTCAGCCCCACAGCCGTTGCAGAAACTGAACCTCATCCCCACAGCCGTTGCAAAAATCTAACTTCAGCCCCACAGCCGTTGCAGAAACTGAACCTCATCCCCACAGCCGTTGCAAAAATCTAACTTCAGCCCCACAGCCGTTGCAGAAACTGAACCTCATCCCCACAGCCGTTGCAAAAAACTAACTTCAGCCCCACAGCCGTTGCAGAAACTGAACCTCATCCCCACAGTCGATGCAAAAATCTAACTTCAGCCCCACAGCCGTTGCAGAAACTGAACCTCAGTGCCACAGCCGTTGCAAAAATCTAACTTCAGCCCCACAGCCGTTGCAGAAACTGAACCTCATCCCCACAGCCATTGCAAAAATCTAACTTCAGCCCCACAGCCGTTGCAGAAACTGAACCTCATCCCCACAGCCGTTGCAAAAATCTAACTTCAGCCCCACAGCCGTTGCAGAAACTGAACCTCATCCCCACAGCCGTTGCAAAAATCTAACTTCAGCCCCACAGCCGTTGTAGAAACTGAACCTCATCCCCACAGCCGTTGCAAAAATCTAACTTCAGCCCCACAGCCGTTGCAGAAACTGAACCTCATCCCCACAGCCGTTGCAAAAATCTAACTTCAGACCCACAGCCGTTGCAGAAACTGAACCTCATCCCCACATCCGTTGCAAAAATCTAACTTCAGCCCCACAGCCGTTGCAGAAACTGAACCTCATCCCCACAGCCGTTGCAAAAATCTAACTTCAGCCCCACAGCCGTTGCAGAAACTGAACCTCATCCCCACAGCCGTTGCAAAAATCTAACTTCAGCCCCACAACCGTTGCAGAAACTGAACCTCAGTGCCGCAGCCGTTGCAAATATCTGACTTCAGCCCCACAGCCGTTGCAGAAACTGAACCTCATCCCCACAGCCGTTGCAAAAATCTAACTTCAGCCCCACAGCCGTTGCAGAAACTGAACCTCATCCCCACAGCCGTTGCAAAAATCTAACTTCAGCCCCACAGCCGTTGCAGAAACTGAACCTCATCCCCACAGCCGTTGCAAAAATCTAATTTCAGCCCCACAGCCGTTGCAGAAACTGAACCTCGGCCCCACAGTCGTTGCAAAAATCTAACTTCAGCCCCACAGCCGTTGCAGAAACTGAACCTCATCCCCACAGCCGTTGCAAAAATCTAACTTCAGCCCCACAGCCGTTGCAGAAACTGAACCTCATCCCCACAGCCGTTGCAAAAATCTAACTTCAGCCCCACAGCCGTTGCAGAAACTGAACCTCAGTGCCGCAGCCGTTGCAAATATCTAACTTCAGCCCCACAGCCGTTGCAGAAACTGAACCTCATACCCACAGCCGTTGCAAAAATCTAACTTCAGCCCCACAGCCGTTGCAGAAACTGAACCTCATCCCCACAGGCGTTGCAAAAATCTAACTTCAGCCCCACAGCCGTTGCAGAAACTGAACCTCATCCCCACAGCCGTTGCAAAAATCTAACTTCAGCCCCACAGCCGTTGCAGAAACTGAACCTCATCCCCACAGTCGTTGCAAAAATCTAACTTCAGCCCCACAGTCGTTGCAGAAACTGAACCTCATCCCCACAGCCGTTGCAAAAATCTAACTTCAGCCCCACAACCGTTGCAGAAACTGAACCTCATCCCCACAGCCGTTGCAAATATCTAACTTCAGCCCCACAACCGTTGCAGAAACTGAACCTCATCCCCACAGCCGTTGCAAAAATCTAACTTCAGCCCCACAGCCGTTGCAGAAACTGAACCTCATCCCCACAGCCGTTGCAAAAATCTAACTTCAGCCCCACAGCCGTTGCAGAAACTGAACCTCATCCCCACAGCCGTTGTAAAAATCTAACCAGCCCCACAGCCGTTGCAGAAACTGAACCTCATCCCCACAGCCGTTGCAAAAATCTAACTTCAGCCCCACAGCCGTTGCAGAAACTGAACTTCATCCCCACAGCCGTTGCAAAAAACTAACTTCAGCCCCACAGCCGTTGCAGAAACTGAACCTCAGTGCCGCAGCCGTTGCAAAAATCTAACTTCAGCCCCACAGCCGTTGCAGAAACTGAACCTCATCCCCACAGCCGTTGCAAAAAACTAACTTCAGCCCCACAGCCGTTGCAGAAACTGAACCTCATCCCCACAGCCGTTGCAAAAATCTAACTTCAGCCCCACAGCCGTTGCAGAAACTGAACCTCAGTGCCGCAGCCGTTGCAAAAATCTAACTTCAGCCCCACAGCCGTTGCAGAAACTGAACCTCATCCCCACAGCCGTTGCAAAAATCTAACTTCAGCCCCACAACCGTTGCAGAAACTGAACCTCATCCCCACAGCCGTTGCAAAAATCTAACTTCAGCCCCACAGCCGTTGCAGAAACTGAACCTCATCCCCACAGCCGTTGCAAAAATCTAACTTCAGCCCCACAGCCGTTGCAGAAACTGAACCTCATCCCCACAGCCGTTGCAAAAATCTAACTTCAGCCCCACAGCCGTTGCAGAAACTGAACCTCATCCCCACATCCGTTGCAAATATCTAACTTCAGCCCCACAGCCGTTGCAGAAACTGAACCTCAGTGCCGCAGCCGTTGCAAAAATCTAACTTCAGCCCCACAGCCGTTGCAGAAACTGAACCTCAGTGCCGCAGCCGTTGCAAAAAACTAACTTCAGCCCCACAGCCGTTGCAGAAACTGAACCTCATCCCCACAGCCGTTGCAAAAATCTAACTTCAGCCCCACAGCCGTTGCAGAAACTGAACCTCATCCCCACAGCCGTTGCAAAAATCTAACTTCAGCCCCACAGCCGTTGCAGAAACTGAACCTCAGTGCCGCAGCCGTTGCAAAAATCTAACTTCAGCCCCACAGCCGTTGCAGAAACTGAACCTCATCCCCACAGCCGTTGCAAAAATCTAACTTCAGCCCCACAGCCGTTGCAGAAACTGAACCTCATCCCCACAGCCGTTGCAAATATCTAACTTCAGCCCCACAGCCGTTGCAGAAACTGAACCTCAGTGCCGCAGCCGTTGCAAAAATCTAACTTCAGCCCCACAGCCGTTGCAGAAACTGAACCTCATCCCCACAGCCGTTGCAAAAATCTAACTTCAGCCCCACAGCCGTTGCAGAAACTGAACCTCAGTGCCGCAGCCGTTGCAAAAATCTAACTTCAGCCCCACAGCCGTTGCAGAAACTGAACCTCATCCCCACAGCCGTTGCAAAAATCTAACTTCAGCCCCACAGCCGTTGCAGAAACTGAACCTCATCCCCACAGCCGTTGCAAAAATCTAACTTCAGCCCCACAGCCGTTGCAGAAACTGAACCTCAGTGCCGCAGCCGTTGCAAAAATCTAACTTCAGCCCCACAGCCGTTGCAGAAACTGAACCTCATCCCCACAGCCGTTGCAAAAATCTAACTTCAGCCCCACAGCCGTTGCAGGCACTGAACCTCATCCCCACAGCCGTTGCAAAAATCTAACTTCAGCCCCACAGCCGTTGCAGAAACTGAACCTCATCCCCACAGCCGTTGCAAAAATCTAACTTCAGCCCCACAGCCGTTGCAGAAACTGAACCTCAGTGCCGCAGCCGTTGCAAAAATCTAACTTCAGCCCCACAGCCGTTGCAGAAACTGAACCTCATCCCCACAGCCGTTGCAAAAATCTAACTTCAGCCCCACAGCCGTTGCAGAAACTGAACCTCAGTGCCGCAGCCGTTGCAAAAATCTAACTTCAGCCCCACAGCCGTTGCAGAAACTGAACCTCAGTGCCGCAGCCGTTGCAAAAATCTAACTTCAGCCCCACAGCCGTTGCAGAAACTGAACCTCATCCCCACAGCCGTTGCAAAAATCTAACTTCAGCCCCACAGCCGTTGCAGAAACTGAACCTCAGTGCCGCAGCCGTTGCAAAAATCTAACTTCAGCCCCACAGCCGTTGCAGAAACTGAACCTCATCCCCACAGCCGTTGCAAAAATCTAACTTCAGCCCCACAGCCGTTGCAGAAACTGAACCTCAGTGCCGCAGCCGTTGCAAAAATCTAACTTCAGCCCCACAGCCGTTGCAGAAACTGAACCTCAGTGCCGCAGCCGTTGCAAAAATCTAACTTCAGCCCCACAGCCGTTGCAGAAACTGAACTTCATCCCCACAGCCGTTGCAAAAATCTAACTTCAGCCCCACAGCCGTTGCAGAAACTGAACCTCAGTGCCGCAGCCGTTGCAGAAATCTAACTTCAGCCCCACAGCCGTTGCAGAAACTGAACCTCAGTGCCGCAGCCGTTGCAAATATATGACTTCAGCCCCACAGCCGTTGCAGAAACTGAACCTCATCCCCACAGCCGTTGCAAAAATCTAACTTCAGCCCCACAGCCGTTGCAGAAACTGAACCTCATCCCCACAGCCGTTGCAAAAATCTAACTTCAGCCCCACAGCCGTTGCAGAAACTGAACCTCATCCCCACAGCCGTTGTAAAAATCTAACTTCAGCCCCACAGCCGTTGCAGAAACTGAACCTCAGTGCCGCAGCCGTTGCAAAAATCTAACTTCAGCCCCACAGCCGTTGCAGAAACTGAACCTCAGTGCCACAGCCGTTGTAAAAATCTAACTTCAGCCCCACAGCCGTTGCAGAAACTGAACCTCATCCCCACAGCCGTTGCAAAAATCTAATTTCAGCCCCACAGCCGTTGCAGAAACTGAACCTCGGCCCTACAGTCGTTGCAAAAATCTAACTTCAGCCCCACAGCCGTTGCAGAAACTGAACCTCAGTGCCGCAGCCGTTGCAAAAATCTAACTTCAGCCCCACAGCCGTTGCAGAAACTGAACTTCATCCCCACAGCCGTTGCAAAAATCTAACTTCAGCCCCACAGCCGTTGCAGAAACTGAACCTCAGTGCCGCAGCCGTTGCAAATATCTGACTTCAGCACCACAGCCGTTGCAGAAACTGAACCTCATCCCCACAGCCGTTGCAAAAATCTAACTTCAGCCCCACAGCCGTTGCAGAAACTGAACCTCATCCCCACAGCCGTTGCAAAAATCTAACTTCAGCCCCACAACCGTTGCAGAAACTGAACCTCATCCCCACAGCCGTTGCAAAAATCTAACTTCAGCCCCACAGCCGTTGCAGAAACTGAACCTCATCCCCACAGCCGTTGCAAAAATCTAACTTCAGCCCCACAGCCGTTGCAGAAACTGAACCTCATCCCCACAGTCGTTGCAAAAATCTAACTTCAGCCCCACAGTCGTTGCAGAAACTGAACCTCATCCCCACAGCCGTTGCAAAAATCTAACTTCAGCCCCACAACCGTTGCAGAAACTGAACCTCATCCCCACAGCCGTTGCAAATATCTAACTTCAGCCCCACAGCCGTTGCAGAAACTGAACCTCATCCCCACAGCCGTTGCAAAAATCTAACTTCAGCCCCACAGCCGTTGCAGAAACTGAACCACATCCCCACAGCCGTTGCAAAAATCTAACTTCAGCCCCACAGCCGTTGCAGAAACTGAACCTCATCCCCACAGCCGTTGCAAAAATCTAACCAGCCCCACAGCCGTTGCAGAAACTGAACCTCATCCCCACAGTCGTTGCAAAAATCTAACTTCAGCCCCACAGCCGTTGCAGAAACTGAACTTCATCCCCACAGCCGTTGCAAAAAACTAACTTCAGCCCCACAACCGTTGCAGAAACTGAACCTCAGTGCCGCAGCCGTTGCAAAAATCTAACTTCAGCCCCACAGTCGTTGCAGAAACTGAACCTCATCCCCACAGCCGTTGCAAAAAACTAACTTCAGCCCCACAGCCGTTGCAGAAACTGAACCTCATCCCCACAGCCGTTGCAAAAATCTAACTTCAGCCCCACAGTCGTTGCAGAAACTGAACCTCGTCCCCACAGCCGTTGCAAAAATCTAACTTCAGCCCCACAGCCGTTGCAGAAACTGAACCTCATCCCCACAGCCGTTGCAAAAATCTAACTTCAGCCCCACAGCCGTTGCAGAAACTGAACCTCATCCCCACAGCCGTTGCAAAAATCTAACTTCAGCCCCACAGCCGTTGCAGAAACTGAACCTCAGTGCCGCAGCCGTTGCAAAAATCTAACTTCAGCCCCACAGCCGTTGCAGAAACTGAACCTCATCCCCACAGCCGTTGCAAAAATCTAACTTCAGCCCCACAGCCGTTGCAGAAACTGAACCTCATCCCCACAGCCGTTGCAAAAATCTAACTTCAGCCCCACAGCCGTTGCAGAAACTGAACCTCATCCCCACAGCCGTTGCAAAAATCTAACTTCAGCCCCACAGCCGTTGCAGAAACTGAACCTCATCCCCACAGCCGTTGCAAAAATCTAACTTCAGCCCCACAGCCGTTGCAGAAACTGAACCTCATCCCCACAGCCGTTGCAAAAATCTAACTTCAGCCCCACAGCCGTTGCAGAAACTGAACCTCATCCCCACAGCCGTTGCAAAAATCTAACTTCAGCCCCACAGCCGTTGCAGAAACTGAACCTCAGTGCCGCAGCCGTTGCAAAAATCTAACTTCAGCCCCACAGCCGTTGCAGAAACTGAACCTCAGTGCCGCAGCCGTTGCAAAAATCTAACTTCAGCCCCACAACCGTTGCAGAAACTGAACCTCATCCCCACAGCCGTTGCAAAAATCTAACTTCAGCCCCACAGCCGTTGCAGAAACTGAACCTCATCCCCACAGCCGTTGCAAAAATCTAACTTCAGCCCCACAGCCGTTGCAGAAACTGAACCTCATCCCCACAGCCGTTGCAAAAATCTAACTTCAGCCCCACAGCCGTAGCAGAAACTGAACCTCAGTGCCGCAGCCGTTGCAAAAATCTAACTTCAGCCCCACAGCCGTTGCAGAAACTGAACCTCATCCCCACAGCCGTTGCAAAAATCTAACTTCAGACCCACAGCCGTTGCAGAAACTGAACCTCAGTGCCGCAGCCGTTGCAAAAATCTAACTTCAGCCCCACAGCCGTTGCAGAAACTGAACCTCATCCCCACAGCCGTTGCAAAAATCTAACTTCAGCCCCACAGCCGTTGCAGAAACTGAACCTCAGTGCCGCAGCCGTTGCAAAAATCTAACTTCAGCCCCACAGCCGTTGCAGAAACTGAACCTCATCCCCACAGTCGATGCAAAAATCTAACTTCAGCCCCACAGTCGTTGCAGAAACTGAACCTCATCCCCACAGCCGTTGCAAAAATCTAACTTCAGCCCCACAGCCGTTGCAGAAACTGAACCTCATCCCCACAGCCGTTGCAAAAATCTAACTTCAGCCCCACAGCCGTTGCAGAAACTGAACCTCAGTGCCGCAGCCGTTGCAAATATATGACTTCAGCCCCACAGCCGTTGCAGAAACTGAACCTCATCCGCACAGCCGTTGCAAAAATCTAACTTCAGCCCCACAGTCGTTGCAGAAACTGAACCTCATCCCCACAGCCGTTGCAAAAATCTAACTTCAGCCCCACAGCCGTTGCAGAAACTGAACCTCATCCCCACAGCCGTTGTAAAAATCTAACTTTAGCCCCACAGTCGTTGCAGAAACTGAACCTCATCCCCACAGCCGTTGCAAAAATCTAACTTCAGCCCCACAGCCGTTGCAGAAACTGAACCTCAGTGCCACAGCCGTTGTAAAAATCTAACTTCAGCCCCACAGCCGTTGCAGAAACTGAACCTCATCCCCACAGCCGTTGCAAAAATCTAACTTCAGCCCCACAGCCGTTGCAGAAACTGAACCTCATCCCCACAGCCGTTGCAAAAATCTAACTTCAGCCCCACAGCCGTTGCAGAAACTGAACCTCAGTGCCGCAGCCGTTGCAAAAAACTAACTTCAGCCCCACAGTCGTTGCAGAAACTGAACCTCAGTGCCGCAGCCGTTGCAAAAATCTAACTTCAGCCCCACAACCGTTGCAGAAACTGAACCTCATCCCCACAGCCGTTGCAAAAATCTAACTTCAGCCCCACAGCCGTTGCAGAAACTGAACCTCATCCCCACAGCCGTTGCAAAAATCTAACTTCAGCCCCACAGCCGTTGCAGAAACTGAACCTCATCCCCACAGCCGTTGCAAAAATCTAACTTCAGCCCCACAGCCGTTGCAGAAACTGAACCTCAGTGCCGCAGCCGTTGCAAAAAACTAACTTCTTTAGTGACCTGCTCCCCTCGTCGCTCACCCCTCGCATACCACGAAAGCCATGTGTTCCTATTTCACAAGTACTTCAACCTGCCCTGTGCCCGACATTGACGAAGTGACCGTAGAACACGCTAATCTGACCCTTATTACTCTCATACATTTCCATGCATTTATTCTGTTGTCTTCATGTATGAATATGTCATGTTTATACTCAAAATGTTTCTTATAAAATGCTTATTCTGAATCACGATGTATGTAACTGATTTTACCACTGATATTCAAATGTTCTATGTTTCATGTATAGTCAGCCAGTCTGTCCCATAACCACAATGTTTGGATTGTAAAAACATACTGATATCATGTCAACCATACCCTTGTTCCTCTCCACGAAACGGTCATGTGAACCGATGTTTCTGAATTTATGTTCTTTCATATTCTTTCATGTTTTTCCATTGTATATTGTCTCAAAACGAACTTCGTTCATGGCAATTCCTGTGCCATCTAGCTCAGACCGCTCGCCCTCGCGGGCTCGGCAGGACGTGCTCCTCCCTGGGCACCTGCCTTGCCCTCTGTACCAGTTACCCAGAATAAAGACAAGAAAACTGCGACAAGTTTAACTTCAGACCAACATCTTCAGAGTACGTCAGTATCTTACTTACTACTGCCTTACCGCTCAGCCACGACCTACCAAACAACAAGTAATAATAGTGGGGGGTGGGACGCCTCCTTCCTCCCACTACATACATTACAAGTGGTGGCATCACGCTGGGATTGCCGCACCACGCACCCCTCCGAAGATTATCGCACCACGCGCCCTCCGAAGATATCGCACCACGCGCCCTCCGAGGATTACCGCACCACGCGCCCCTCCGAAGATAACGTACCATACGAAGCCCTCCGAAGACATCGTCCAAGTACTCTGAAGATCAACTTCACGAGAAGTTACAAGTCTCTACCAAGATTATCGACTCCTGCAAGCAAAGAAACTCTCATCGAAGTCTGTCACTTCAAGACTTCCGACACGAAGCCAGTCTTCCCTGCTGTCGCTACTCCCTCTGCGCACCTGCCGCAGTCCTCAACGGTTACTGCAGTCGCCTGATGCAGCAACATCAATCTACACTGCCCTGCCAGTACCTCAAGGTGAGTTTCTTTTATCCTCGCTGTTCTCATTTGTCTAGGAAATCCCCTGTGAAGTGAAGTGTCTGATTTCCTCTTGCTCTCGCGAACACCTGTGTTCCTCCCGCATAGAAAACGAGATCTCCCCTCACTGACATCTGTCTCCCCTTAACTAGCATGTCTCCCCTCACTCTGAGTGCGCCTCACTCATGCCCTGTGGTTAGCATGATTACGCTAATTTCTCTGTAGTTCTGTCTACCTATGAGTACTTAGTTCGTTTTCCTTTACTCTAAGTCGTGATGACTTCTGAATCTCCACGATGCTAAGTTCCAGTTCATTCATAATGAGCTATTTTTCCCAGGAAATTCTTCCTGCATTTTTGCATGTCTTCAGTAATTCTTAATAGGAAAATCCTTCCTGTAGCCTAGCATGCAACTGCCCTTCAGTTTCGATGAAAAATCTTGCATTTTTACACGCAACTACTCTCATTCCCCTGAAGAAATGTGTTCTATGATTTATCTACCCTCACTTTTACAAGTATATCTGTTGCCCTCTGATCTTGCACGTGAATTCTACGAAATATGACATGGAGAATCATTCCTTTATCTTGCATGGCTCTATAAACTCGCAATTTCCACAAGATTTTGTCCTACAATTTCGTTTGTTTGTTACTGCCTTCTATCTCTCAGGTAAATGTTGCAATTAACACCCTCTGTTCCCAATACTTGACACGTTGCTTCCAGTTATTTCCTAATCATTATGAGTTCGTGTTGATATTGTAACTCCCTGAGATACTGAGATATGGCATTATGTCTTCTGTCGCCAAGACATGGTACTGTTGTTCCTGTCTGTTGTCCCCAGAGCCAGACACCCATGCTGAAACGCCACTGCTGACCTTGACTCTCGGATCACCACGTCGTCCCCTCGCCGCCGTGCCCTGACGCACAAGTTTCGCTCGCCCGTTAACGAGCCCATCTCACGGACACCCTCGCCGCCGTATCACCTGCCGACGCTCCCATGTTCTCAACTGCACGTCGCTGCAACTCCGGCCGTGTCCGCCGCCTCGTCCGCTGGTGACTACCGCCGAACGTCCTCACCGCCGCATCACCTGCCGACGCTCTCCTGTTCTCGCGTTGCTACTCCGGCCATGTCCGCCGCCCCGACCCGTCCGCTGGTGATCGCCGCCCACGTTCCTCGTGCATCTCGCTACGCTCACTCACCACACTCGCTGCCGTGCTGGTGACCCTGGCAAAAACTGTCCCTCCTTGCCTGCCGATTCTCGTGACGCCGTCACCAATGTTGTTCCTCTCCCGAGATGACGAATCCTTCCGCCGACGTGATCCTCAAGACCTCGCTCTCAAGATTCTCCGCTCAACCTTCGACTCTTCGACGATTACTGGTCTCCCAGAATCTTCTAGACCCGGTGTGCGTGTCATTACGACTGACACGGCGCTTGACAAGTTAACTGTGTCTTCCAGTGATCCTGTGTGGAACGATTGACGAGCTCCGGGACTGATCATCACTGCCGCTCCCGTCAAGACCACCTGCACCCGGAACAGTGACCTGTGCAAACAAGCACCCTAGGCCGCCGACCTTAGAAATACCTGTACGACCGTTCCTCCTCAACTGCATGATCGAGACTCCCTGTGTCTGTTACCTCCGTCACCTGTCACCTGTCATCTACCTGCATCGTCTACTCAAGAATCGAGGACGATTCTTTTCTATTGGCCGAGCGATTTAGTGACCTGCTCCCCTCGTCGCTCACCCCTCGCATACCACGAAAGCCATGTGTTCCTATTTCACAAGTACTTCAACCTGCCCTGTGCCCGACATTGACGAAGTGACCGTAGAACACGCTAATCTGACCCTTATTACTCTCATACATTTCCATGCATTTATTCTGTTGTCTTCATGTATGAATATGTCATGTTTATACTCAAAATGTTTCTTATAAAATGCTTATTCTGAATCACGATGTATGTAACTGATTTTACCACTGATATTCAAATGTTCTATGTTTCATGTATAGTCAGCCAGTCTGTCCCATAACCACAATGTTTGGATTGTAAAAACATACTGATATCATGTCAACCATACCCTTGTTCCTCTCCACGAAACGGTCATGTGAACCGATGTTTCTGAATTTATGTTCTTTCATATTCTTTCATGTTTTTCCATTGTATATTGTCTCAAAACGAACTTCGTTCATGGCAATTCCTGTGCCATCTAGCTCAGACCGCTCGCCCTCGCGGGCTCGGCAGGACGTGCTCCTCCCTGGGCACCTGCCTTGCCCTCTGTACCAGTTACCCAGAATAAAGACAAGAAAACTGCGACAAGTTTAACTTCAGACCAACATCTTCAGAGTACGTCAGTATCTTACTTACTACTGCCTTACCGCTCAGCCACGACCTACCAAACAACAAGTAATAATAGTGGGGGGTGGGACGCCTCCTTCCTCCCACTACACACACATTACAACTTCAGCCCCACAGCCGTTGCAGAAACTGAACCTCAGTGCCGCAGCCGTTGCAAAAATCTAACTTCAGCCCCACAACCGTTGCAGAAACTGAACCTCATCCCCACAGCCGTTGCAAAAATCTAACTTCAGCCCCACAGCCGTTGCAGAAACTGAACCTCATCCCCACAGCCGTTGCAAAAATCTAACTTCAGCCCCACAGCCGTTGCAGAAACTGAACCTCATCCCCACAGCCGTTGCAAAAATCTAACTTCAGCCCCACAGCCGTTGCAGAAACTGAACCTCAGTGCCGCAGCCGTTGCAAAAATCTAACTTCAGCCCCACAACCGTTGCAGAAACTGAACCTCATCCCCACAGTCGTTGCAAAAATCTAACTTCAGCCCCACAGCCGTTGCAGAAACTGAACCTCATCCCCACAGTCGTTGCAAAAATCTAACTTCAGCCCCAGAGCCCCACAGCCGTTGCAGAAACTGAACCTCAGTGCCGCAGCCGTTGCAAATATCTGACTTCAGCCCCACAGCCGTTGCAGAAACTGAACCTCATCCCCACAGCCGTTGCAAAAATCTAACTTCAGCCCCACAGCCGTTGCAGAAACTGAACCTCATCCCCACAGCCGTTGCAAAACTCTAACTTCAGCCCCACAGCCGTTGCAGAAACTGAACCTCATCCCCACAGCCGTTGCAAAAATCTAACTTCAGCCCCACAGTCGTTGCAGAAACTGAACCTCAGTGCCGCAGCCGTTGCAAAAATCTAACTTCAGCCCCACAGCCGTTGCAGAAACTGAACCTCATCCCCACAGCCGTTGCAAAAATCTAACTTCAGCCCCACAGCCGTTGCAGAAACTGAACCTCATCCCCACAGCCGTTGCAAAAATCTAACTTCAGCCCCACAGCCGTTGCAGAAACTGAACCTCAGTGCCGCAGCCGTTGCAAAAATCTAACTTCAGCCCCACAGCCGTTGCAGAAACTGTACCTCATCCCCACAGCCGTTGCAAAAATCTAACTTCAGCCCCACAGCCGTTGCAGAAACTGAACCTCAGTGCCGCAGCCGTTGCAAAAATCTAACTTCAGCCCCACAGCCGTTGCAGAAACTGAACCTCATCCCCACAGCCGTTGCAAAAATCTAACTTCAGCCCCACAGCCGATGCAGAAACTGAACCTCATCCCCACAGCCGTTGCAAAAATCTAACTTCAGCCCCACAGCCGTTGCAGAAACTGAACCTCAGTGCCGCAGCCGTTGCAAATATCTGACTTCAGCCCCACAGCCGTTGCAGAAACTGAACCTCATCTCCACAGCCGTTGCAAAAATCTAACTTCAGCCCCACAGTCGTTGCAGAAACTGAACCTCATCCCCACAGCCGTTGCAAAAATCTAACTTCAGCCCCACAGTCGTTGCAGAAACTGAACCTCAGTGCCACAGCCGTTGTAAAAATCTAACTTCAGCCCCACAGCCGTTGCAGAAACTGAACCTCATCCCCACAGCCGTTGCAAAAATCTAACTTCAGCCCCACAGCCGTTGCAGAAACTGAACCTCATCCCCACAGCCGTTGCAAAAAACTAACTTCAGCCCCACAGTCGTTGCAGAAATTGAAGCTTGGTCCCACAGTCGTTGCAAAAATCTAACCTTAATCCCACATTGCAATCCCAGGCAGAGCTTACCAGTGGCCATCGCAACGAGAAAGAAAAAAGTCAGCCTTAGTCCTCCATAATTGCTCTGTCAGTCACAATGTAGTTAAAATACTTTGCAAGGCTTTATCCAGCTTTCTCCGCAGGGAAGCTTTTGTTTCACGTGAAATTGTGTTTCAATCAACGAGATTAATTTTATGTCTCAATGTCTCGTGTGTTTCTTCTTTTTTCTCTCTCTCTCGTTTATCTGGTTTTATCTGTTTCGTATTCTTTCTTTCTCTTTCGTTTTGTTTGTTTATTTGTTTGTCTGGCTTTCTCTCTCTCTCTCTCCCTCTGTCTTCACTTCTCCCCCACCTCCTCTCTCTATCTTTTCTCCTTCCCTTACCCAGTCCCTTACTTTCTCCCTCTCTCTTCTCTCCTCTCCTCATCCCCTCTCTCTTTATCAGAAAATGGTAGCGAAAGGAAGATGGAAACACGAATAAAAACATAATTTACACCCACCTGTGCAAACGTTTACATGGATAAGTTTTGGCAAAAAATGACTAAACTTATTTATTTTCATTTTAATTCTCTCTCTCTCTCTCTCTCTCCCTCTGTCAACGTAAGAGTTGGGGGGGCGTGGAGGTGGTGGTGAATGAAAGGGGACTTGCTTGAGGAGTTTATTGGGGAGGTAATGCGTGGCCCCGAGAGTGACCCCGCGCCCCGAGGGCCGAGGGCGGCCTTCTGTCCTATGACTCCTGCTGGGTCTTGGTCTGCTTCTAGTGCTGTCGAAGTTGTCTCTGCCTGACGAGACGTCCTTATATCCAACGCTTCCTTGTCCTGCTGGCGGAGGTGCCTCGTACCCTATTCTTTGGGTGTCCATTCTTCCGGGCGTGTCGAAGAGCCGGAAGAGAAAGTCTTGGGCTGGTAAGGAAGGTGCGAAGCCAGGAAGTAAGGCAGCTGCAATGCCTAGGTGTGAAGCCCAACCCATCCGCTTTCCATATAGCTGACATACCGCTCGGCCACGCAAACGGATCGCCCTCGAGCCGTCTGCAACGTCCTATGCACTGATGGCGCATCTGGTGGCGAGCTCCCAATATGCTTCTACAGATGGTTGCTGGTGCTCCATGGTCCCTTAGGTCATCGTGTGTTAGGGTAGCAGTGTGGCGGAGGTTCACAGTGAGGTGCAACATTCGGTGGGGGGGGGGGGGGACACATCGTCTTCAGGAGCTGAAATATAAGTGTACCAGGCCAGTAAAAAGGGCTAAGGAGGAAGATGGTAATTTTACTTGTCAGTACCTTACTAAGATGCCAGAAAATGAAAGTAATAAGAACATTTGTTGTGAGAAGGCAACCTGTCATGAGGTGTTAATTACTCAGGATTAGTGAGCTCAAAAGAGTACCATTATTTTGTAGGAAGAAAGTTGGTGAGCGAGAATTCCATATCTTTGGGCTAAATAGGCTAGTAACAATGCTTCGGACACTTAAAGTAACGTGAGCGTGTCGGCGCTATAAAAAAAAAAAAACGTAAGCGCGGCGGCGGCGCGCAATTCGGAGGCAGCTTGGCCTCATCAAGAAGTAACGGGCGCATCTCGGGCGCAGTAAGTACGAGTAGCAACATTCGGCGGGCGCGATTCCTTCGTAGGAGATTCAACGGCGTCTGGGCGCGATTTCCTCGTAGTAGACATAACAGCTTAAAACTAAATTGCGGTGATAATATGTAAGCCTATATAAAGCATGGTGTCTGCAGTGCGTAATCCCTATTGCAACAGATTTCGACTCCATCAAGTTAATTACAAGTTACATATTCACCAAAACCTTAAAACTAAAGAAGCATAAATCCCAGCAGCACTAACGATAAGATATCGAATATTGAGAGTAGACGTCATTAAAGTGAGTTAGTATCAGTTATAAAACATGGTACTTAGTACAAATAATCCTAGAGTGAATTCGTGTAGAGCGGTCAAATAGGTGAGTAAAGGGTCGACATGTATGTGTGAATAAGCGAACAATTACCGCGGCAAGTAAAGGGAAAGTGATTTTCAAAACACACCATATGTATAAATTCACAGAATGAAAGTGAAACGCAAACAAGAACGAAGGAACTACTAATAAACATAGCTTATTACTGTAAATTCGCAACAATATACGCGAATAATATACGCGGGAAAACCGATACATTACGATAATTAAATAAATTGAAATAGTTATTTGTTCTGAAAAAATAAAGCATTATGCAATGTGAAGACAACAATAATACGATAGTCGGAAAGACACAAATAACACAACAATATACATCAATTAAAGAATGGTTAGGACGGGGGAGTGAGGTGAGTGGTCACAGTGACCTCAGTGTGGAACTTCGTTGTGAGTTAAAACAATTATTAGCAGTGAGAAATTTTGTAATATAGAATTAGTAGTTAAGAAAAGGCAACATATGTAAGGTCTGGGTGGCTTTAGGGAGGGCGAATAGTTAAACTGGCACTGAAGAGGTACACTTACTCTTAAAAGTAGCGAGAGAGTATCGGTGGTGTAGGGTCGAAGTGTGATTTCATGGCTTGTGCTGACGAAGGTCCGCGAAGACTTGGCGAGGTAGGTGAGTCGGTTGGCGAGAGTGGGTTGGGGAATTCACCTTCAGCGACTTCGTCGGGAGCGTAGCACAGACGTGAATTGTCAGTATGACGTAGTGTGGCAGACATGGTGTGGATCTTGTTAGCGATGGCTGGCGTTAAGGCGAGGAGGCACTTCGGCAGGAGCTTCTTTCAGGAACGTTCGGCGTTGTGAAGTTCTTCCACCGCTAGCCACCAGTTGTCAACGTAAGAGTTGGGGGGCGTGGAGGTGGTGGTGAATGAAAGGGGACTTGCTTGAGGAGTTTATTGGGGAGGTAATGCGCGGCCCCGAGAGTGACCCCGCGCCCCGAGGGCCGAGGGCGGCCTTCTGCCCTATGACTCCTGCTGGGTCTTGGTCTGCTTCTGGTGCTGTCGAAGCTGTCTCTGCCTGACGAGACGTCCTTATATCCAACGCCTCCTTGTCCTGCTGGCGGAGGTGCCTCGTACCCTATTCTTTGGGTGTCCATTCTTCCGGGCGTGTCGAAGAGCCGGAAGAGAAAGTCTTGGGCTGGTAAGGAAGGTGCAAAGCCAGGAAGTAAGGCAGCTGCAATGCCTAGGTGTGAAGCCCAACCCATCCGCTTTCCATATAGCTGACACTCTCTCTCTGTCTCTCTCTCTCTCTCTCTCGTATTCGCCCTCTCCCTCACTACCTATTTATCAAACAGTCAGTCAATCTATGTCTTTCTTTAAATGGTGGCAGCGTTTGCTTATAATGTATCCGTCATTTTGTAATTCATGATAAACCGTTTAATCGCTAACTTGATAGATTAGTATTTCATCATATTCATCATTTTATATTGCTCTGTATTTTACTGATCCAGACCTGGTATCATCATCATGGTGACGATGGTGAGAATGATGACGATGATGATGGTAATGAAAATGAGAATAACAAGAAAAACAACAAGAATGATAATAATGACAATACTAATAACAATAATCATAATGGAAATAACAGGAATGATGATAATATTGAAAATAATAGGAGTAATGGTAATAAAAGTGATAGATATGATAATGAAAATGAAAATTATTATTCGTAATAGGATTAGATAGCATTATATAATATCTCATATGCATAGTATCTTATTGCATAATAAAAACTCCATATATGTAAATAGAACACCCGTTGTAATTAATGGAATAGAATATTTGAATTTGAATTTGAATATAAATTGTATTACTATTACCGACTGTTTGTTTCTGTTGTTATAACTCTTACGACGACTACCGCTATTTTGCATTAAAATTAAAAGAGTACATAAAAAAATCTGAATTAAGTCTCCTTACCCCGCCCCTTCCAGCGAATGATCCTTGCCAAGATAGATAGATAGACAGATAGAAAGATGAACAACTAGAGTGAGAGAAAGACAGATACGTAAATAGATTGATAGAGAGTGGATGTGTGGTAGAGTAAGACAGGGAGGAAGGGAGAGAGAAAGAGGGGGAGAGGAAGAGGAAGGGGAAGGGGAAGGGGAAGAGGAAGAGGAAGAGGAAGAGGAAGAGGAAGAGGAAGAGGAAGAGGAAGAGGAAGGGGAAGGGGAAGAGGAAGAGGAAAAGAGAGAGAGTGAGAGAGAGAGAGGGGGGGGCGGTATGAAGAGAGAGAGAGAGAGAGAGAGAGAGAGAGAGAGAGAGAGAGAGAGAGAGAGAGAGAGAGAGAAAGTAAGAGAGAGACATAGACGGAATGAGAGACACAGCCAGAAACAGAGACAGAAAGAAACAAAGACAGAAACAGACAGAAACACCACCATCAACCAAACACTTAAACAGACCCCGCACTTTCATCACAAATTGCAATACCACTCCAAATACCAAATAATTCAGATGTAGACAACACCACCATGAAACTCGAAATACAAACTCCTAACACCATTATCATCATTCAGCATTAATTCCTGGCGCATCTTATTCTCAACCAGCTATACGTCTCTGCATGGGCTTAAACTTCATCCATAAATACATTACACTGAAAAGGTCAAACAGCCGCATGCCGCTCTTCGCTACGTAGAAATGCGTCTGTGTTTGTGTTTTTGTATATATTGGAGGATATGTGTTTGTGTCTGTGTCTGTGTTTGTGTTTGTGTTTGTGTCTGTGTCTGTGTTTGTGTTTGTGTTTGTGTTTGTGTCTGTGTTTGTGTCTGTGTTTGTGTTTGTGTCTGTGTTTGTGTTTGTGTTTGTGTCTGTGCTTGTGTTTGTGTCTGTGTTTGTGTTTGTGTCTGTGTTTGTGTTTGTGTTTGTGTCTGTGTTTGTGTCTGTGTTTGTGTTTGTTTGTATGCAATGGAGGATATGTGTTTGTGTGTGCTTGTATATATTTGTAGCACGTGTGTATGTCTTTGCTTGTATGTGTTTGTGGTATATGTATGCTTTTGCTTGTGTGTATTCGTAGCGTGTGCGTATATGCGTGTATGCATTTGCAATGTAATTTCTTATTTACTTAGTCGCAATTTTTGTTTGTCATTCTTATGTGGCATGTTTACAAGAACTGCGAGGAAGAGAAATTTAATCATCAAAGGTTACGATCATATTACAGAGAATTCGAAACAATATGCGTCGATTAGTGTTGCAGTTGCCTCTGGATCTACAACTACACGATCAGACATACCATGTATAGATAGATAGATAGATAATAGATAGATAGATAATAAATAGATAGATAATAGATAGATAGATAATAGATAGATAGATAATAGATAGATAGATAATAGATAGATAGATAATAGATAGATAGATAATAGATAGATAGATAATAGATAGATAGATAATAGATAGATAGATAATAGATAGATAATAGATAGATAGATGATAGATAGATAGATAATAGATAGATAGATAATAGATAGATAGATAATAGATAGATAGATAATAGATAGATAGATAATAGATAGATAGATAGATAATAGATAGATAGATAATAGATAGATAGATAATAGATAGATAGATAATAGATAGATAGATAATAGATAGATAGATAATAGATCGATAGATAGATAGATAGATAGATAATAGATAGATAGATAATAGATAGATAGATAGATAGATAGAGATGATAATATTGGATGACTCATTAATTTCATTCAGTATCAGACGATGAATGTTAAGGGACTAATTACGTGGAGCCCTAATAAGGAACATGAGATAATTGATCACTTAATGAGATGTGAAATGCCCCCAAGAGGTATTGTGCTTTGGATACGAAAGGGAATTAAGGAGAGAAGAAGTGGAAGATGGAGGGTTAGAGGAAGGAAGAATTGGATAATTTCCATTATGCTGAGCTAAATTTGCTTAAAGTGTATGTAGATATCAGTAATTGAAGTCTATATGTTGTGCGCGTGTTAGTGCAGATAAATGTATTAAATAATAGACTGGTAGATAGTCCAAGAAGGTGCACACACACACCCACACACACACCCACCCACACACACACACACACACACACACACACACACACACACACACACACACACACACACACACACACATATATATATATATATATATATATATATATATATATACATATATATATATATGTGTGTGTGTGTGTGTGTGTGTGTGTGTGTGTCTGTATTAAGTATGAGCGTATTCTTGTGTGTGTGTGTGTGTGTATTATGTATGTATGTTTGGGAATGTGCGTGTTCTTGTGTGTGTGTGTGTGTGTATTATATATGTATGTGTGTGAATGTACGTGTTCTTGTGTGTGTGTGAGTGTGTATTATGTATGTATGCGTGTTCTTGTGCATGTTCTTGTGTGTGTGTGTGTGTGTTATGTACGTATGTGTGTTCTTGTGTGTGTGTATGTGTTTCTACGTTTGTCTGCTTACGCTGAAAGAGAAAGAGGTGCAAAAGAGAGACCAGATAATCCCCCCAAACTTGCGTAAGTACTTAAGCGCCTTTGAGTAACGAGATCCCGCCCTCTGGCTTCTGGGGTTTCGTCACCAGCGCTCTCTGCCCTCGATCGCCCTCCGCTGTTGCTGCAGAGGAGGCGAGGCTTTCGTGCTGTTACTTTCGCGGGGGGAGGGGGGAAGGGGGGAGGGAGAGGGGGGGAGAGGGAAGGGGGGAGGGGAGAGGGGAGGGGGAAGGGGTGAGAGGGAAAGAGGGAGAAGGAAGCGGGGAGAAAGAAGGGGCGAGAGGGAAAAGGGAGAAGGAAGAGGGGATAAGGAAGGGGAGAGAGTGAAGGAGGGAGAAGGAAGTGGGGAGAAGGGAGAGGGGAGAGAGAAGGGGCGAGAAGGAAAAGGGGTAGAGGGAAGGGGGAGAAGGAAGAGGGGAGAGGGGAGGGGCAAGAAGGAAAAGGGGAGAGGGAAGACGGGAAATGGAAAGGGTGGAGAAGGAAGGGGAAAAAGGGAAAGGGGAGAATGAAGGGGCGAGAGGGAAGGAGGAGGGGATAGGGAAGAAAGAAAAAGAAGGGGCGAGAGGGAAAGGGGAGAAGGTAGAGGGGAGACCAAAGGAAGAAAAAGAAGGGGGGGGGAGGGGAGGGGCGAACGGGAATAGGGGAGGGAAGAGCGAAAAGGAAACGTGGGAAAAAGAAGGGGCGAGAGGAAGAAGAGGAATGGGAATAAAGGGTTAAGCGGGAAGAGGACAGGAGAAGGAAAGAAGAAAACAGAGGAAGGAGGAAAGAGGAAAGGGGGGAGGAAGGGGGGAGAGGGAGAGGGGTTGAAGGAAGAGGGAAGAGGAACGGGGGAGAAGGAAGTGGGTGTCAAGGTTTGCTTTTATCTGTCGTTCTTATTTTCCTTTTAGGCCGAACAATCAGTTATTTTGGTAACGTCAAAGAATAGAAAGAATAAATAAAACATTTGGTGTTGGGAAATATAACACATGAAAGATGGTTGATTCAATATATTCAGACACAAAATAAAAATATCTCAAAGCAACAAATGTAAGAAAAATCAAGTAAAAACAAAAACAAATACTAATTATATGCTTGTTGCTGTCAGACCACGAACTTCAGACTAAATTTAGCTAATTTTCTTACAATATCAAACTGGCTTAGAAATGATTATATTTTTCGTCTCCTCATTGGTTTATTCTCTCGTTTATAGAAAATAATAAATCAATTCCACCCGAAATGATAAACAAAACATACAAATTAGTAGCGGGGAACAAGGTCTTTCCTGGTTGTTCGTTATAACGAGGTGACGGTTAACGGTCGCTCCATCGGTTCCTTCAACACGTGGGCCTAGCGTCGCCGTTGCCATGGTGACGGATCGCGAAATACGGCGATCGGTCCCGTAGATTTTCTTAAAGACCGCCTCATTAAAGGGGTTGAGTGGGCAAAGGAAATGTGCTAATGAGGGAAAAAAAGGAACGAGATTAAGAGGGAAATGGAAGAGAGTAAAGGAGAGGAAGGGAAAGGGGGTTAAGGGAGATAAGGGAAGGGGGAAAGGAAGAAAAGGAAAGAGAAAGGGATTAAGGGGAAGAAAGAAGGGACTTAGGAGAGAAAGAAGGAAGAAGAAAAGGGACACAGGGGAGGAGGGAAAGGGGTTAAGGGGAGAAAAGGGAGGAGGAAGGAGGTAAAGGCAGAATAGGAATTTAGGATTAAATGTGAAGAAAACAAGAAAAGGAAGAAAGAAAACAGGGGAAGGAGAGAAGAGTGAGCGGAAAAAATAGAGTGAACGAAATTTTTGGGGAATAATGAAAAAAAGAGAAAGAAAACAAAAAAGAAAGAAAGAAACAAACAAACAAAAACAAGATAAAAGGAAGAACACAGAAAAATAGAGCTGAGAAAAAGAAAAAAAAAGGAAAGAAGAGGAAAATGGAGAATGAGAAAGGGGGATAATTTTATTCTCATTCTTGAAGCAATCAGAGTAAGTTAGTCAGACTGAAGTTATCGTAATCTCCGCTAGGGGGCTTTTGGTGCCTCAGTTTGTCAGCCTTTTTAACTTTGCTTCATTTTATCTCCATTTTTTTTTCTCTCTCTCTCTCTCAATAGATAGACAGACAAATAGATATAAAAGGAATAAATTCGTTTTGCTCTTCACACTTAGGCATTGCAGCTGCTTTACTTCCTGGCTTCGTACCTTACTTGCCTGGCCCAAGACTTTCTCTTCCGGCGACCAAGCCCTTCGTCACGCCTGGAAGAATGGACACCCAAGAATATAGTACCAGGCACCTCCGCCAGCAGGACAAGGAGTCGCTGGATATAAGAACGTCTCGTCAGGCAGAGAAAGAGGGAGAGCACCAGAGGCAGAGACCTAGCAGAACAGTCACAGGGCAGGAGGTCACTCTCCGCCCTCGACACTCGGGGCGCGGGGTCACTCTCAGAGGTCACACCTTTAACTCCTCAGGCAAATCCCCTTTCATTCACCACCACTTATACACCGCCCCCAACCTCATCACAACTGGTGGCAGCGCTGCTCTTCTGCTCTAGTTTTTCCTCTTTCTATTTTTCTATAACTTCATCCTCCTTCTCTGCCTTCTTCCTCTCCTTTCGTCTCTTCCTCTTCTATATATTCCTCTTCTTCCTCTTCTCGTCCTCTTCTACTTCCACTTTCTCTCTCTGCTACATCACCTCCTTTTGTTTCTTCTTCTTCTCCTTTACGTCTCATGCCTTTGCGTTGATATTTTACGCATTAATATTCACAGGATGTTTTTTCATTTCCTTTCAATGCTCTCTCTCTCTATCTGTCTGTCTGTCTGTCTGTCTGTCTCTCTCTCTCTCTCTTTATCTCCTTCCCTCTCTCTCTCTCTCTCTCTCTGTCTCTCCCTCTCCCTCTCTTCTCTCTTTCCCTCTATCTCTCTCTCTCTCTCTCTCCCTATCTCTATCTCTCTCTCCCTTAATTTAAATTAATGTCTGCTGATTCCATTAAATCATAAAATACACCAAGATACAAATAATTTCTGTGAATTGTATGGTATGCAACATTCATGTATTATCTCGCATCTACAAACTTATATATATATATATATATATATATATATATATATATATTTATATATATATATTTTATATATATATATATTTATATATATACATTTATATATATATATATACATTTATATTTATATACATATATACATACATATACATATATATATATATATATATATATATATATATATATATACATATATATATATTATATATATATATATATATATATATATATATATATGTATATACATATATACATATATACATATATACATAAATATATATATATATATATATGTATATATATGAGATATACGCAAATATATATATATTTATATATCACCCTCAAAATGCAATTTAGAGGCGCCGCCCCGAAAAGGTGACGCGTGTACCTACCCCCGCTATATTCAATGGGAATGTGAGATCTCAAACCGTACCCAGTTGCCTCTACTTGTATCATAGCCTTCCATAGCACTCTCGATCATCTCCCTAACCCATTCCGTTGTTTAGGGGTGTTTAAGGGGTCTATAAAGGGTATACGAGTACTCAAACCCTATCCATTCTCATTTACTCTGTGATAGTTTTCCATAGCACTCTGGATCACCTCTGTAACCCTTGCTGTTGTTTAGGGGTGTATTTAAGGTGTCTGGGTTTTCGCACCCTGACCCCTTATAGGGACCCCTTATCAGAGCGCCACATAGCCTAAGCCACAGAGGACCTTAAGACCATTCTAAAGTGCCCAAGAACTCCCCCAACTCATTGCGGTTGCTGAGAAAAAGTGAACTTAAGTAGGTCTCTGGTTAGGGTTAATGGTTTTATGGTATGAAAGTTAATATATAGCCCTGTGGCTATATATATATATATATATATATATATATATATATATATATATATGTAATTATATATATATATATGTAATTATATATATATATATATAGATAGATAGATAGATATATA
>NC_091587.1:20479712-20482212 GCF_042767895.1 Penaeus vannamei | reverse complement strand
TGCCTTCAGTATAGTCCTTCCAGTAGAACATTTTCTATTGAGCCTATAGCCTTTTAAACAAACAAAAGATAAGTCGTTATTACTCTAGTTTGTAATCTGGTGAATGATATTCCTTTGATGAAATGTAAATATACACCAAACACCTGTAGCTTATAATCTATAGCCTTATAAATTATAAGCTGTAAAATCAATTAATTACGCTTCCTTTCATAATCTATCTAATTACAAAGGGAGTTGATGATCCGCAAGTGGTCAGGTCTATTACAAACCCTATAAATGTAAGACATAAAGAGTGATTTGCAAGTCTGCTCTTTGGCCCTTCGGTTGTCCAGTGAAAGGAAAGGGATTTTTGCATTTTGGTTCCGTGTATATTCCAAGATGGTGTATTCTGTTTTAATTATCTACTGCATTATATAACGGCGTGGAAGCAAAGGTGAGATTTGATCTATCAGAATGGAATGATTGGCAATGGGGCACATCGAGCAATGGACGAAATGCAACTGTCGCCTACCGATTTGGAAATAGATATTTATATTTAGAAATTCATAACATTATTTTGGACAAACATGCTCTTGAAACAGGATGTGAACATAGATTTATATAATAGGTTACTATTAAGGTTTCAAATGAATTATCACCATGCTGTTTCCTGTTTGAGTTTTAACTCGACTTTTTAGATTAGTAAACAGTGACGTGTATATATATATTTTTTCGGAATTTAATATTAATAAAGTCAAACCCTACTTCCTAGTCAAAGTATCACAAACCTCGCGTGAAAGATACACAGTGTTGTAATTGTAAATAAAATCACTTTTTTATTAAAAAAAAAAAAAAAAAAAAAAATATATATATATATATATATATATATATATATATATATATATATATATATATATATATATATATATATATAACACGGGAAGGGTGACTTGGAAAATATATACACAGAAGACAGGTTCTACATTATTCTTAAAGATACATATAAAACATAATATTAGTGTGGGAAAAAGCTGTGTCCAATGTTTTATTTCTCACAATTTTGAGTTGATGGAGAGAAAATATCTATCACCAGTGCAATGAGGCTGGATAATTTTAATTACTGGAGGCGGTTTGCGCAGAGCGTAGAAGTGGCGAGGGCAGCTGGGCTGGCGACTTACGTCTTACGTCTGATCTCGTAGAGCTCTACACAACAATGCATCACATCTACATCCTTGCAGATCTGTCAGGTAAAGGAAAGTCGCTGACTGTGCAGGTTATGTCCTTGAGGCCGCGATACAGGTAAGATGTCAGCCAGTTCTGTGCCCAAGGTACAACGAAGGACTATGCCCAAATCTTGCATGTTCTTGCGCTGAATCATGGGCTTACCACTTCCACTTGTTAATGTCATTATGAATGATTCAGTAGTGTATGCAATCAGCGTTCACCATTCCGTGCAGCACGTGCAGCTATTGGTCTTACGCCCGCAGAAATACCGCGCACATTTAGTCGTATGAGTCAACGTTCTCTGTTAGCATTGTCAGTTCGATCACCTCCGCTTTACCAGGGCTGTGTGCGTATGGAAGTTGTGTAAACCTATGTGTATGATTGCAGCCGTCGGGATGTAACGCACTGGTCATATAATTTGTTAACAGGAATGCACATTTATGCATAAAATTGTTTTGAAAGTAATTTGTTTTGAAAGACTTTGTTGCAAAAGGTCTACATTTTCATTTCCATTCTCACTTGAAAATAGATTGATTAATGCAAAGATTCGTATAGCATCTTCACAATACTTATTAAACGAAAATGAAATAACATTGACTAGCATGTAAGTTTACACCATATACCTTCAAAGAAATATAAGTTCCCATACAAAGATTACTTTCTATAAGGAAATTGGTACCAGAGAACACGGAAGCTCGTTTGGTAGAGTAGGCCTATACATAACTCTGATCCATATCTCTCGGCAATATTGTTATTACTGAGGTCAGCCTCTATGATATATCACCGAGGAGATTGGGCTTCATTGTGAATGGTGTAACCCAAAGTTGCTGTTCATTATATAGAAAGTAGATCCAAGAAAAGTTTGGGATGGACTGGAGGGACTAACATTCCAAAATAATTCCTGTGATAACACACACACACACACACACACACACACACACACACACACACACACACACACACACACACACACACACACACACACACACACACACACACACCAAGACAAAAGGACAAATACAATTTCCCTCTATACTGTGGTGCTTTTGGTATAGAAGTGCTATGTTGGGAGTGGTACGAGACAATGCACATGGCATACTACTTTCCACCGCAAGTAGATTCCTCTGTTTAGACTTCATGAGCAACAAACATGAAAATCCACTCGCACGTGTAAGCTGATGTAGACTTCCATTCTGAGGACCAACCCAAAAACCACCGTGGACCACCAGTTAAGTTTGGAAATGTTGTTATAGCGCGAAACGATGCTGTTTTGTCTTTTAAATTTATTGCTGCAGTG
>NC_091587.1:20467212-20469712 GCF_042767895.1 Penaeus vannamei | reverse complement strand
ATATATATATGTGTGTGTGTGTGTGTGTGTGTGTGTGTGTGTGTGTGTGTGTGTGTGTGTGTGTGTGTGTGTGTGTGTGTGCGTGTGTGTGTGTGTGTGCATATATATACATATATATATATATATATATATATATATATATATATATATATATGTGTGTGTGTGTGTGTGTGTGTGTGTGTGTGTGTGTGTGTGTGTGTGTGTGTGTGTGTGTGTGTGTGTGCGTGTGTGTGTGTGTGTGCTTGTATATACATGAAGATAGATACGTACATACATACATATATGCATACATACATATATATAAATGTGTGTGTGTGTGTGTGTGTGTGTGTGTGTGTGTGTGTGTGTGTGTGTGTGTGTGTGTGAGTATACACACACACTCATACGAGCACGGTCTTATACCTACAATTTTCTCATTAAAGCGTTTGATTAATTTTTCTTATAACTTTATCTCCCCTCCCCCCGCCCTATTTCTCTCTCTCTCTCTCTCTCTCTCTCTCTCTCTCTCTCTCTCTCTCTCTCTCTCTCTCTCTCTCTCTCTCTCTCTCTCTCTCTCTCTCTCTCTTTCTCTGATATCTTTTAATTTCCCTTATATCCTATAAAATCTAGACAGAAAAAAAATCGGAATGCTCTGAGGCCTCAAATACGGATCAATTTTAGTTCGAAATTTTAGAAAAAAAAAAGAATCTGAAACTGGTTCAATGTTTTGGGTTTCCGAAGAAAAAAGGAAAAATAAGTAATTGATATATTAATTATTAATGAAGGAAGGTCTATGATCCAACAACGGATTTGAAAAAGGCTGAATAAAATACAATAGAACAGCATAGAATGTTGGAATAAGAGAAAAGAAAATGCTATTGATAAAGAAAATTATGAACCAAAGGACGAAGAAGGATGGAAGGAAATAAAAAAAATAAATAATTGTCTCCTTACCTATCCACGAATCGTAATTGGATATATACATACTTGCAAATATATATTCATAAATGCCAAAAATGGACAGGCAAAACGACAGGGGTAAGAATGCAGCTGAAGAGATATACAGCTGTAAAAAGAAAGAAAAAAATCTTTGATTCTTAAAAAAATGCCTTAAAAACATAATCCTTCTTGACATCTATCTTGAATTCTTATATTCTTTTAAGAAATTGCTTATAAATGAACGCCCGTGAATGTTCTGCGCTGAACAGATAGTGAGTTTTAAGTAAGAAATTATCGGAACTTTTAACATACATCAGGTAGAGAGTATAACAATACTTCCTCCTCACGGAATGTTCGGGTTTATCTAAAAATAAAAAATATATATAAAAAATTACAAACAGCGAAGGAGGAGACGCGAACTGTAGTGAAAAGAGGGAATAGCGAGAAGGACGAGAAGGGAGAAAGAAGAGAGAAGAACAGGAAAGAAGGAGAAAGGTGGAAAATCAACAAAAGAGGAAGACAGCATATGGAACGAAGAGACATGAAAGGAAGACATACACAGTAATAACAATGATAATAAAATTATAATAATACTAATAACAACATATACATATACATACATATTTAACAGAACAAGATTTTTCTCGATAAATTAAGCATCAAATCTCTTCACTTTTTATGAAAATGTTGAGACCAAATCGCACATATAACGTCAAAGAGACTGACTTTTCTATTAATTGGATAATGTGATATATTTTTCTCGTGCAATGCAATAATTTGCATCGTATTGCTGTTCGACGTGTTGCTTTTGCTAAAAATGCGCGACATGGTATTATTTTGGGGATGTGATTAAATATAGTGTTCTATCTATGTATCTATCTATATATATACATATATCTACATATATATATATATATATATATATATACACACACACACGCGAACACAAACACACACACACACACACACACACACACACACACACACACACACACACACACACACACACATACACACACACACACACACACACGAGAGTTTTGTTTATTTTTCCACTCTCATTTCCTTTTCTCCACAAAAAGGGCGCGTTTACGGTTTTTCGCTGAACTTGTTATCAATCCCGAACCTATAATTACTTTAGGAATTTCAGAAACGAAATAACTTAACAGCTGAACCAGAATGCTGGCTTCCCAAAACGAAAATGATTCCCACTGGATAATATATGTAGTAGAAGTGTTGGCGTTTGTTATTACCCTATTAATGATCACAATTTACACTTCATAATTTAAAACACAGGTATATACATTAAATACAATATATGCATTTCTTGTTTTTCTTTGCAACAACTCGATATGTGGAACCCTTTTTTTTGGGGGGAGGGGGCTATTCTGATTTTTATTTACCATAAATATGAAAATGACAAGACTTTTTTACCGGTTATGCTACAAATACTATATTATTAATTACAAGAACATGCGAAGAAATTGTGACAAAAAACAAAAATGAAATAGAAAACCAGAATGCTACAAATTTTTCCTTACCTCGTGATTCACAACCAAAGGATACTGCAGATATATGCACC
>NC_091587.1:20449712-20454712 GCF_042767895.1 Penaeus vannamei | reverse complement strand
GTTGGGGTCAGAGTCGAGCCGAAGGAATGGCCTCTCTACAGTATCATTATGTGGCTTAGAATTCTTGTTCCTCTACGAACATGACGTGTTGTTCAAGATGATATACCCATTAAGGACTTAAAGAAGCTTATATTTTTAGATGATTTGGCATTTGATATATATCATATAAAATGTTTATTTACGTGTACCTCCGTGTGTTTGTGTGAGTGTGTGTGTGTGTGTGTGTGTGTGTGACGAAGCAATAGCGAAAAGGCCTTCGATACATTCGTGTGTTTTCTTGCCCTTCCCTTCGTTGTTCCTGTTGCAATTTGTTCATCATAAATCCCGTACGTGTGTGTGTGTGTGTGTGTGTGTGTGTGTGTGTGTGTGTGTGTGTGTGTGTGTGTGTGTGTGTGTGTGTGTGTGTGTGTGTGTGTGTGTGTGTGTGTGTGTGTGTGTGTGTGTGTGTGTGTGTGTGTGTGTGTGTGTGTGTGTGTGTGTGTGTGTGTGTGTTTACACATATATTACTTGTTCCCAGTGTCAAATTCATTTAATGAACGATATATTTCATGTAGAACGAGCAAATTTAATTATATACATACAAGCGCCTACGTGTTGGAGTTCTCGCTGAACGGAACATTTTAAATCTAATTGGGTCATATTTGTTAATCCGTTTCGTTGCCTCTCTTTCTCAATTACTTTCTCAGTTTCCAAGAGCATAATACAACGAAGCGTTAATGGCACACCGTAGGCAAGCAGACACAGTTCTCTGGACTCAGCCTTTCGATAAAATATCAACTACAAAAACAACACAGATCAAGAAGGGTCACTCGCCGAAATCTGTGAAGGTGTGACGCGCACGACAGCAGCGCACCTAGCGGCGTGTGTATGAAACTTTGCGCTTGCTAATCCGCCATCATGGTGTTCCTTGCATGGAAACGTTGTGGTTTTGCATCATCTTTGCTACTAGATTAATATTTACGCATACGGACTGTGCGGTAGAATGTATTCATCATTTCTTTCAATAATAACAGAAGTAAAATTAATGTTTAATGTATCACTTGAAACCTGCCTCCACCCAAACAAATAACATTATTCTAATCGTATGTAAAGTGTATAATTCAAATGACTCACTTTGCGATGATCAAAGTTATAAAACTTTGGTATTCACTTTTCGACACATCTGGCAAATTCAGGAAGTTATTTCTCAAAGATTTGTTAAAAAAAAAAAAATCTTGCAGCGCTCGCCATGGATAAACCTTGCCCATAATTACCCCATGGCTGCAATCCGGATCAGTATGTTGCATTTGCACGCTGCCTTTACCTGTTGCTAATTAATGTTAGGAAGGTAAAGAAAATTAAAGTGATTTTAATGGCCATTTTAATTCCATTTGTGATTATCAAACGACAGAAATAGACCATTTTATTCCCGTCACCTCATCTGTGTATCTATCTACCTATGTTTGTCTATCTATGTATCTATTTATCTATCTGTTTATCCATCTCTCTCTCTCTCTCTCTCTCTCTCTCTCCCTCCCTCTTTGAAGAGACAGAGAAAAGAAAAACATCCACATAAACTACACCGTAATATAATCCCTGTACTTTATATGCGTTAGGGCGGCAGTCCCTTAACCCCTTACGTCTCTCTTAGACCGGGAACCCGCAGGGTTCAGCCAGGGTAGGAAAAAATGTGGAAAATTTGAGCTAGCTTAGCTCTTGTAGGTAACAAAGAAAAACAAGTCAAAATGAAATATGCATGATGAAGTGTACTAGAAATGACAATTTTTCATGGAGTACCCTGCCAGAGCTAGAAAAGTGATCTAAAATATCATGCTAGATCATGGGGTAACAAGAAACCGACTTCAAACTAAGATATTGAGTACAATTGAGTTTTGTTTGTTTTGATGTATGTAGGCGAGTATACGATACACACACACACACACACACACACACACACACACACACACACACACACACACACACACACACACACACACACACATATATATATATATATATATATATATATATATATATATATATATATATATATATAATTCGCGCAGAGAACGCGATTCGTCTTACTTCACATACGCACACAAAAGCGTACATGACTGCCATAATACGTGTATGTTGTAAGATATGACTTGCGTGGATGTGTGTTTATACTGTTACGTCTATTTATCTTCATATGTTTTTAGTTTTGTATATGTAAATCCCGGTCGTGTTATAAATGAAGCTTCGAAACCCTGACAACTTGAACAAGAGTCATATGACTTGGGTGTTCTTGCCGGAAATGACAATGCTGACCGTGAGTATACTGTTTACTTATAAAGCATTTTTTGCAGTGTCATATTCACCCTCTGGATACTGTATCTAGTACTAAGTGTCTGTTGTGTAGATGCGTTTTTTTTTTTTGTGTGTGTGTGTGTGTGTGTGTGTGTGTGTATTTCCCTTTTAACACTTTTTATCACAAGCACATAGTACAGCAAAATGGTAAAGGTAAATCTCAGGCACGAATGCTCATGTTTTAGACTGAAAGATAAAAAAAAAACTTTTTTGGAAAACATCAAATACCGTGCAGTCACTACCGCCACAACCACTCAAGGATTCGAAGCACCAAGAAGAAACTCGTAAACAATAAATACAGTAGGATTTTTTATTTACATAACACATATATATCAGTCTCATGGCAGCAATGCAATAAGGGGTAGCGCGTGTGTGGGCGAAATTTCTAAGGTGCAGGTGTGAAGCGCACGCTGGCAGCGCACCAAGCAGCAGGGTTCGAGTCTGTTTACACTTGCGCTTCCTAACGTACTGCCGCTTCATATAGGAAAATGTGGGGACGGTGCAGTTATTTTCATTTATTTGACTACTTACTATGCACTTTCCTTTAGGTGCGTGGCTGTTTGTATTCATATTCAGATTTTGTATAAACACTATAAATATAAATATATAGTCCAATTATTGATATTGTTCTAAATTATGCTTTGTATCAGTATCTATCGTGAAATTAAGTCCATTCACTTCAATATCATATGATTGCATCTACAATTAATATACATCTTTGTCACGAATTCGATATTTTCAGACATGAGTCAGTTACACATGTCGAGTGATTTATTTAAGCACTTCAAATCATTTACACGTACCTAAGTTCCTAACCACTTGTTTTGGCTCATTCTTTGCCATCAGTAAGCATACTTGCCTCTCCTTCAAACCACGGTGTTATTTAATAGTAACAAAAAGACTCAACAGCGCATCCTGTTGTGTACCTACTAATGATTGACCAGCAACCTTGTCCAGGGCCGCCACCATACTCTAATTGACCCTCCCCGCATGTGTGAATATGACCTCCAGTGCCAAAGCCAGGGATGTCAAACATGGCACATAGTCTTACAGTTACCTGTTTTACATGACTAATTAAGCCAGCCTTTCGTCTTTTAAGATTATCATTTACACTCTTACTGTTCTTTTCTATTATTCTGTTTTTGTAATGAATGCTTTCATCATCATCTTTATAAGCCTTAACTCTTCTCCTCAGCTTTCCCCCATTTCTATATGGGGTCGCCGTTATGGATGAGCCTCCTCCACAGATTTTCCTATTACGGCTCATTCCATATTGGTTCTGGCAAGGGTTTTTACAGTCGGATGCCCTTCCTGACACCAACCCACTCTACTTATCCGGGCTTGGGACCGGCACTTACAAAGGCTGGCTTGTCCATGAGGTGACTTTTACAATGGATCTACCCATGCTTATCTGGCCCGCATGCTGTATACTAATGTCAATGTGGCCCCCTGGTGTTAAATGGGTTTGACAGCCCTGGCCGAGACTGTCTTGCTCCATTTAATAAAGGTTCACATTGACTACTCTCCCTTCTTCATTTTTCTTTTTCTTTTTAATCAGGAATGTGTGGGCTGGATTATCTTGGGTCGTCGTAAGACTTTTGTTGTCACCGAAGGCTTGGTAAACGCTGGTAATCTTGATGATATTAATGATATCATTGGTGATAGTAATTATAGAAGTAGCCACTGTGGCAATGAGGATTATGGTGATGATGAAAATAAAGATAAAAACGGGAACAAGAAATAATACTATTAATAATGTTAATGACAAGAGCAACAACAGTAATGATTACGGTTGTAGTAGTAGTAGTAATAGTAGGAATAACGATAACAATAGTAATAACGATGGTGATCATTATAATGATGATAATAATAATAATGACAGCAATAATGCTAATGATATTGATAATACCCATACTGGTGGAAATAGTACTTCTAATAATGATAGTGATATTAAATGTGAGGTGAAATAGAAAGAAAACATTCAAGACAATCCTACAATTTTCCGCGATCTTTTACACATTTACGGAGACAAATAACTGCCACTTGGTTCTTGAATCCTCGATGATCGCCCTCGTTCACTACCAGAGGCGCTACCGTCGGTCTGTGTCACGAGAAAACCGCGAGAGTGACTTGTCTTGCTTTGTATTTGATAGACAACCGTACAATATGATACGGAATTTCTCAACACATTAAGACAAATCTGTATATCCTTGTCACACAGCAAAGAAAAGAAAAGTAAAGAAGACAGGAAAATAAAGAAGAAAATACGCATAGAAGAGTTACACATGCACATACCAGATTCAGAGTTTATTAATCTTCAATGCAAAAGACATACTGCGCAGCGTCAGTGCAATACGCGCCAGTGCCATTGCAGACTCCCAGAGAGTCATCCGTCTTAGTGCCAAGGAAGCAGGTTTCTTGTGGTCGTGGCATTATTTCTTGAATCGGAGGAAAACGGGGAAGAGAGGGAAAAGAGGAATAGAGGGAAAGGAAGAGAGAGGAGGAAGGAAGGGAGGGAAGGGATAAAAAAAAGGAAAGGAGAGAGGGAAGGGAGGAACTGGGGAAAAAAGTGAGGGAAAAGAGGGAAGGGGGAGAGAGATGGAATGGGGAAGAAATAGAAGAGAGGAAATGAGAAAATAAGAAGGGAAAGGAAAAGAGAGGAGGAAGGAAGA
>NC_091587.1:20423379-20429212 GCF_042767895.1 Penaeus vannamei | reverse complement strand
CCCCCCCCCCCTCCCCTCCCCCTCCCTTCTCCCTCTTCTCCCTCCTCCTCCTTCACCTCCATCGTTATTTCTCTTCCCTTCGTCCCTCCCATTACTTGTCCTCCTCATTATCTCTGAGATAATGAGTTTAACTAGGCTGTCATCCGCAGGAGTTTGAATCTTTTTCTCTCTCTCTCGAAATTTGTCGCTCTCTCTCTCTTCTCTTTCTCTCACTTTTCTCTCACCTTCCTCCTCTCTCTCTCTCTCTCTCTCTCTCTCGCTCTCTCTCTCTCTCTCTCTCTCTCTCTCTCTCTCTATCTATCTATCTATCTATCTCTCTATCTTTCTCTCTCTCTCTCTCTCTCTCTCTCTCTCTCTCTCTCTCTCTCTCTCTCTCTCTCTTACTCACACTCACTCACTGTGTGTGTGTGTGTGTGTATGTGTGTGTGTGTGTGTGTGTGTGTGTGTGTGTGTGTGTGTGTGTGTGTGTGTGTGTGTGTGTGTCTGTCTCTCTCTATGTGCCTTTCTGTGTGTGTGTGTGTGTGTGTGTGTGTGTGTGTGTGTGTGTGTGTGTGTGTGTGTGTGTGTGTGTGTGTGTGTGTGAGTACAGAAACTCACACATTTCTTACAAAAGCCAATAAACTGCGCCTCGTTTTAAGTCATAACAAGGTCACCAAAGTCAAGAAAAAAAACTTTTTCAATTCGCAAATCATTTCGAGTCTTTTTTTAGAGGAAATCCTCAATCTAAAAGCATAAATCGCTCATATGATAGTTCAGGAAAGATATAATCTTTACCTTCAGAGATTTTCAAGTTTATGGATAATACTAGTTTTGGCAATAACCTTTTTGATGTGATAAATTGGCTTGTTATAGATTTCTCGGTATAATATCAAGTATAGACGTAGTGCAAACTGCGTAAAGTGAAAAAAAAAACGTTGTATATGAGCATAGACAGTACATAATTGAATATATATAGAATTTAGAATTTAGAATTTAGCATATAGAATTTAGAATTTAGAATTTAGAATTTAGAATTTAGATTTGGCTGTAAATGTGGTGTCTTTATTGCTAGTAAAGAATTGAAAGAGTGTGTAGTTAATAGTACCCTTCTTCTGAAAAAATGAACAGTTTTATTACTGCACGATAGCAAATAGATTTAGAGTATTATTACACCATTATTCTGGAAATAATGATGTTAAAATGAGATTAGAAATAGTTCATTATTTTCACTATGTATCATTATGTTTCATTATGTTTTTCTTCCTATTCTTTTCCCTTATGCACTGTTTTCATTCATAACTGTTGCTGTTTTTTTAATCGATGTTATTAATAAAGTGATAATAATGATAATGTTAGTATTGCAGATAACAAGATTGATGTCAATTATTCATGATGAATATGAGATAATAATATTAGCAGCAATTATGATAATAAGAGTGATACGGTAATGATAGCAATAGTAAACGTTCATGATATCAATTCTCCTTAAGACACTACAAATAATGACAGTATTGATAATGTTAGAAATGGCAACGAAGTTAACAAATCCACTAACAACAAAAGCTACAGGAATAGTAGCATTACCTTTGGTGGTTATATTTTGGGTAGCGTTGGTTAGTGTGTACGTTTGTTTGTTGGTTGGTTAACAGGATCATTCAAAAAGTTATGAATATATATATATATATATATATATATATATATATATATATATATATATATATATATTTTTTTTTTTTTTTTTTACCATTGTGCCTTAGACCAACTTAGATGCTATCTTTTTAATGATTACATCATTTACCCCTATTGCCCTGGTGGAGGTATGCGCTCTCTGGGGACTTCTAGCAGAATAACTTGTAAAGTTATGAACAGATTTTTATGATTTTTTCTACCAGAGGTGTGTCAACCTAAATAAGATGCTACTATTCTTTTAATGGTTGCAATAGTTACCCCTATTGCCTTGGCCGAGGTATGCCCTCTCTGAGTGTCTCTAGTTAATCCTTACTGCTACCACTACTACCGAAGTCTAATTAAGTATTTACGTACACTTTGGCAACTGCTGCTATTACTGTTACAACAACAACTACTACAACTACTACCGCTATTACTACTACAGTTACTGCTACTCCGACTACTACTACTACTACTGTTACTACTACTACTACTGCTGCAGCTACTTCGACTACTACTACTACTACTACTGCTGCAGCTACTCCGACTTCTACTACTACTATTACTGCTGCAGCTACTCCGACTACTACTACTATTACTACTGATGCAGCTACTCCGACTACTACTACTACAACTACCATCACAACCACCACCACCACCAGTGCTGCTACCACAACTGCTACTCATACTACCATTACTCCTACTCCTATTTCTACCACTCCTGCAATAATGAAAAACGGATAAAAAAATAGTCTAAGGGGAAATATCCCGTTTTATAAAACATGTAAATCTATACGTAAGATATCTTTTTACAAGGAAATTAAGAAAGAAGAGGTGAGACAGAGAGAGGAGGGAGGGGCGACGAGAGAGCGAAAGAAAGAGGGAAGGAAAATGGAGAGAGATAAAGGTGATGATGATTATGATAGTAATAATGGATATGATGATTATGATGATAATAATATTTTTATCATTATCATTATTAATACCATTATCAGCACAACTGTTATTGTTTATATTGGTATTATTTGCTTGCATCATTCTATTTCAATCACCACAATCATATTTCTTATTATTATGATTGTTGTTATCATTATCATCATCATTATTATCATTACTATCCTTATCATTATCACCACTATCATCATAATTATTATTACCATCATCATCACCATAAAAACTGTAATGATAACAATTTGGGTAATTTACAACAGAAATATTGCTATTCTGTCACATATTACAAACCTTGACTGACAGACAACAAATTATCATGAAATATTCAGAGTGGATATTTTAGCACAGAATACCAGTCTGTCCGTTCTAGTCTAATATCATGATGATGTGATGGGATGATGTTAATTTTTTTCCCTCACCTTCTCCTTTTTCATCATTTCCTTCCATCTCTCTTTCTTTGTCTCTTCCTTCTTTATCTGTTCGCTCTCTTTATTCTTTTCTCTCTTTTTTGCTGTCTTTATCTTTATTTCCATTCTTCTGTATTTTTTGTATTTTGTCATTCTCACGTGCCTAATTTCCTGTTTTCTTTTAGGTGATTGTAATACACTACGTGCTTTTACAATGGCATATGTGTGAATGGTGTTTGTTAGATGAGAAAGGGTTAGCTTAATTCATTTTCGGATTTGCTCTTTTATTGTATTTTATTTGCTCTTTTATTGTATTTTATTTGCTCTTTTTAGCATTTCTCTGTCTGTCTGTCTTTCTGTCTTTGACTCTCTCTCTGTTTCTCTCTCTGTCTCTCTCTTTATATATATATATATGGTCTCTATATATATATATATAATATATATATATATATATATATATATATATATATATATATATATATATCATATATTATATATATATAAAATATATATATATATATATATATATATATATATACTCTCTCTCTCTCTCTCTCTCTCTCTCTCTCTTTCTCTCTTCTCTCTCTTCTCTTTCTCTCTCTCTCTCTCTCTCTCTCTCTCTCTCTGTCTCTCTCTCTCTCTCTCTCTCTCTCTCTCTCTCTCTCTCTCTCTCTCTCTCTCTCTCTCTCTTCCTCTCTCTCTCTCTCTCTCTCCGCTCTCCCTCCCTCTCTCGCCTCTCTCCTCCCTTTCTCTCTCTCTCTCTCTTTCTCTCTCTCTCTCTCTCTCTCTCTTTTCTCTTTCTCTTTCTCTTCTTCTCTTTCTTCTTTCTCTTTCTCTCTCTCTCTCTCTCTCGCTCTGTCTACCCCTCTCTCTCTCTCTCTCTCTCTCTTTCTCTCTCTCTCTCTCTCTCTCTCTCTCTCTCTCTCTCTCTCTCTCTCTCTCTCTCTCTCTCTCTCTCTCTCTCTCTCTCTCTCTCTTTCTCTCTCTCTCTCTCTCTCTCTCTCTCTCTCTCTCTCTCTCTCTCTCTCTCTCTCTCTCTCTCTCTCTCTCTCTCTTTATATATATATCCATCTCTGTCTGTTTGTCTGTCTGTTTTCGTGTGTGTGTAAGCGTGTGTGTGTGTGCGTGCTTGTGCGTGCGCTACACGAGCTTAACCTCCATGCGAGATGTAATAGAATTGTAATAAAATTGCTTTGGGAATAGGTTTCATGATCCTCTTTGCATCTGTTTTACGCTCTGGTTTATAAGAAAAAAAAAAAGAAAAAAAGAAAAAAAATAAGAAAGAAATGAAAGAAAATAATAATAACAATAATAATAACACTGGCAAATGAATGAGAAAAAATATCGGATTGAGATTAAAGCTTATAATGTCAATGCTCGATGAAAGACAGAAAATGCGATATATGCGAAAATGGAAATTACATCAATGACTACACAAAACGACTTATATAATTTTGTCAAATATTTGTAAACGGAATGTCAAGGGTCTAATATATTAAAATGGGTAATGTAGTTCGCATTTATTTATGTACATGTCATGGCGAATACAAATCTACCGTATACTGTACAAGTATCCTTTAAATAACGCAATGAAAATATTATAACAGAAACGTGCTTTAAATATTGTGAAACGAAAAGGCAGTATTATGGTAGAGTAAACCTGTAGAGCAGTTTTTCAACCGTATTCGTGTATTTCTGACGAAGATCTATTCGAAACCGGTGAAATACGGGTTTAATATTGTGAAAATATTCGTTCTCATTCATAAATGTTCTAAATATGAGCAGTAATTCCTAACCGGTAACCCCAAAAAGACCGCGGAATCTTTTTTAAAATATATATTATAAGTTCGTTATGCGTTCGTCTATGTCCGTTTTAAGATTATACATCAGAACACGTCTCCAGGGAAGAATTATATTACAAGCAGGAAAATAACAAACCGACTATTTTCCGTTTTATCTTGGCTTAAATGTAGGTAGAAAAATGAGAATTACTGAGGGGCGCACATATATCAAAGATTTAACAAAAGGGTCGCGAATGTAAACAAATTTTGAGGTATAATTTTTAAGCAAAAGGGATGATAATAATGTCGATAACTATAATAGAATATTCATCAACTAAAAATAATCATGATATTAATAAAAATTATGATAATAAAAACAAAAATGATAATAATACCAGTAATGACAAAAAAATGATATTGAAAATAATAATCGTAATAATAATGACAATAATAATAATTACATCAATGACAACAAAAATGATGAATTTAAAGATCAAAATGATATTGATAATGATAGTAGTAATACTAATGATGATGTTATTGATAGGATTTATAACAATAATGACAGCCGTGATAATGACAATAATGATAACATTAGTAACAATAATGATTATAATAATAATGATAATGATAAGGATAACAATAATGATGATAAAGATGATTATCATAATAATGATAATTATGATAACAATAGTGATAAATGCGATCCTGATAAGGATTATGATAATGATGATAACAATGATTACAATGACAACCAAAATGATAATGATCATCATCACCATGTAAATGGTTATAATGAAAAAGATAATGATAATAATATAAATAACAACAGTGATGCTAATGATAATAATAATAATAATAATGATAATTATGATAATGATAATCACGATAATACTAATACTAATGATAATGATAATAACAATAATAATGATAACAGTAATAATTATAACAATAATAATAGTCATGATAATAATGATAATGGTGATAATGATAATAATGATAATAATAATGATAATAATAATAATAATAATAATGATAATAATAATA
>NC_091587.1:20413379-20418379 GCF_042767895.1 Penaeus vannamei | reverse complement strand
GGCACTGAAGTAAACGCATATCCTCTGTGTTCTATATTTCCTTTAGGAAAGGAGGATATACAACGAATAACACAAATAGCTCGGGGATTGAGTGTTTACGAAAAGAGCTAATGAATATTTCCTGGAAAAGGAAGAGAATATTAAAGGATGAAAAGGGAAAAAAGTGATAATAATAACGCTGACGATAAAATATAGGATCGCATTCCCCTAAAGCTTGTTTTCACTGCAAATTTTGTCTTTTTATTTATAGCATTGCGTTCCGTTTAACTTAATTTCACTATAGCATTGCGTGCTAGAAGGTACAACGCAGATAATGAAAATAAATATATTTATTTCGCTTTGTGTCGACTTATGTTGGGATTTAACATACTTGCCTTTTGTCTTTCTCTCCATACAGTATATGCATATCTATATGTACTCGTGTACGTATACAAGCGTGTGCACACACACACACACACACACACACACACACACACACACACACACACACACACACACACACACACACACACACACACACACAAGAAAAAAAAAAGTCCGAAAACAGGACCAGGTTTATACACTAATTGACAATTATTTTCCGCGACCACCGTCAAGATCTTATCGAATGCCCCCCCCCCTATTCACTTTTGAAAACTAACAAATAAGGTGATGAGAGAAATGATTAAACTTCCTTATTCAATTAGGAATGTAACTTAGGTGATGAAGCATAACTGATATTGATGGAATAGCAATTTAGCTATTAGGACTTTGACTCCATAATTAAATGATGTTAACGGATTTGGCTTAAAACCTGGCTTTGGAAACCTCGTCCTTTGCAGTTATCATTCACGTTTCTAATTGCTGGGAATTATAGAAATATTCTCATCTTAGCAGAATGCTTGGTCTAATCTTAGAGAATTCTCTCAGCCGTTTTAACATCCGTTGCTGAACACAGGCCTTCCCCAGCCTTTCCCCCGTCGTTCTATCTCCAGCCTAACCAATACTGACTCAACAGGAACGGCTTTAATATTACTTGAGACGTGTATCAGATGGGGAGAGGGTGGGCCATACTAAGGTATGGCCCACCCTCTCCCCACCCGATACACGTCCACGCTGGCCCGGGCTGAAATCTTAAGAGAATGCAGCAAGTTGACTGAGGCTTCTATTGTATATATCCTCTTAGCATACCACCGTTCACCTTCACGTAATGATGGTCATGAAGTCTGCCAAGATGCTGTGTGGGCATGCTGCTTCTAAGCTTCGTATTAATACGCCTTTAACCGCAAAGAACGCTGTACCTCGAAGCATAGATAGTGATCAGTAGAAGAAAAAGAAGAAAATAAATAATTAATAATGTTCGAGAATACATAACGGTCATAACACACCGGATAATTTCCTATTATTCTGGCCTTCGTTGAAAAGAAACACAAACAGCAAAGGATATGGAAAAGCCATTTACAAAAGAGTTCATAAAATTAATAATCTTTAAGAAATATTTTAATCAGTTTTGCACACCAAAGCTCATATTTTGAACACGACCAAAACGTGTCCCCACTTCATCTGACAAACGACCAAAGGGGCAAAATAAACATGTTCTTTCTATAATAACTATTTGGAGTTTCAGCTGGCGATGTGTGACCAAGTTTTTGTCGTCTAGAGATCCATCTTTGTGGTACAACTTCCTTGACATCTTCTAGAAGCTTCGATGCATCCTTTGACCATTCTGTAAACTGAAGAAAGAAAATATCTTTTGTCTGTCAGTCAGATGAACATTTTGAAGACTTCAGATAATTCGATATTGCTTCGATGCACATGCACTTTTAGTATGATTACTGTCTCCTATCTGAGAGAATCCCATCTTTAATCAAATATCTGTTCTCTTGTGGGTTCAACATGACCTTAAGCGGGGTTATGATAGGCATGTAAAGTCACTATAAAGTTTCGGAGACACAACGCCTCGAAGATTCGTCTCGTGCAGGTCATGAATCGTCTCGTTTGTTTACTCTGTGGCATCTGGCTTCTCGAAAAAAAATTGTTACTTGATTTTATTCAAATATTCATATATTGATTTATTCAGACACACATAAACATATATAAACACATACATAACGCATACATACATACATACATATATATATACATATATATATATATATATATATATATATATATATATATATATATATATATATATATATATATATATATATATATATATATATATATATATATATATATATATATATATATATACACACACACACAAATATATATTCATATAAATGTGTATATATATATATATATATATATATATATATATATATATATATATATATATGTATATATATGTATGTGTATGTGTATGTATTTATGTATGTTTATGTGTTTATATATATATATATATATATATATATATATATATATATATATACATATATGTACCGCCTGTTCTTACAGCATTTATTTCACGAAGGTGTTTTATTACTAAGATGAATGTTTCTACGTCCACTGGTTGTGGTCTGAAAAATGATAGTTGCAAGCCTTGCCCGATCTGTGTTTCGTTATAATGTAGAAACAGTTATTTGTTCATGTTAGTTTTCCAATATTTGAAAAGGTCACTAAAATGCTCTTAGATTTGCATAGGACTTGCACTAGTGAGGTGTTTGTTGTGAGGCACAAATGTTTAAACATTTTCCCATGTTTTATCAGTTGATCTTATATTCTGTGAATTTATTTCTGAAATAATTTCTTTTAGCACGCTGAATTAGCAATTTTACTATTTCTTTTTTACTTTATGATCTGCCTGAAATGCGGCTTCATTTCTATTAATTTTAAGTTTGGTGAGCATTATTTCTATCGCTAATGGCTCTCGATGTCGTCATTTATCCATGGAAAAGCAATTGTGACGCCTGACGGTTCGCGTTACGTAGGGAGCCAGCGCATCAATGCTGCTTTTAATAACTTCCGTGAGAATAGTTACTTGATTGTTTACATAATCTGTCGTTGAAATATCTATTCGGGTCCTTTCTTTAGACAAAATAAGCTCGCAGAAAGATTGAGTCATAGTGTTTGAAATCGTGAAAAGTTTTTATTACTGCTGGTCACTTTTTCTTTATGTTTAACGTCATCGTGATAAGTTAGCAACATGGCACGGGATGACATCGGAATGGAGAATGATGTCTGATCTGTTAGTTATCATTAAAATAATAGAGAAGATATGTTTTCTGTAATTCGTGTAGGTTTATCTATTATTTGTTCTAATTTAATATTGTGTAATCATCTTAGGTAACATTAGATTTTGTTAAATCATCACAGGTCACCTAAAACGAAAAGCGGTTTTTTTTTTAAAGACAGTTCTCTAAAGCCCTTTTCAGTGTATTCCAAAGATTCCGAGGTGGCATGGGGGTGCCTATAAACAGCGCCATTAATGAAGGAAGGAAGCGTGCAGCCTTAACTTCAGTGTATCCCGCACTTACCCCTCCTCATCGTGCATCACCTAAAAACTTTAACACTTGGAATATTGATGGTATTACTAACCATTTCCTGATGGAGCCATGTTTCACTTATGCATAATATGTCCATATTTCTCTCCTCAATTACCATTTTAATTTCTTCAAAATGTCCGAGGAGAGACTGAGCATTTATATGCTCTATTTATATATTATGTGATTTAGTCACTGGTAACGCTGACGGCGTTGCCTGGTCAAGCATTTTGATCGCGCCTGTGCTTGTTTTAGTTTAATAACATTTAAGATTGTCGGGGAAAGCATCAGAGGCTATAAATAGTTCTGGCTTTCTGTGCTTTCCCCTTACTGACACCGTGAAGCTGGTGTAGTAGTGTATCATCACGCTTATGGGCTTTGACACTTGAAATGTTTTGAAACTTTTCAGATAAGTGTTGTTCCAAGACCTTTTCGTTTGTGTCTGGGTGACAACTGGTGATATAAAGGTAAACTGTGTCAGGACGATCTGCTCCCTTTAACGGCTTCGGTGTTTGGTATTCTCTGTCTCTTTTCTCTGGTTTCTTGATTTGAACTTGGTGTAACCGTCTTCATCAATATCTTGTGTGGGCTTTGCTCGTCCTGTATAGTTGTTAATGATGACTGGTGGCACTGCTGGAGGAGGGAGCAGCGGGTAGGGCGGTAGCCCCTTGCACCTGCTGCGGAGCTGTTTCCTCACAGTGGCGGTTGGGGTCGAGTTGTTCTCTTTGATTGTTATTCCCGTTTTTTTTTTTTTTTTTTCTAAAGCTCCCTTTAGGTGTTACTTGTGTAGAAGCTTCCACCTTGGTCTTCTTTGGCGTGTTGGTTTTGGGTCTCACGGCGGGAGGGTTCTCAATTTGGTTTGGGGGGTGCGGGCGAGTCTGTATGGGCCGGGGTCTGCTGACTGGAGCGCCGAGCGAGGGACACATGGATGGCTCAGCAGAGTTGAAGGCCGGCGGGTCAGCAAGGGCGGAAGCAGCTGGCTGTCCGTGGGCAGGGAGAGAGGGGAGAATAACCGGCCGTGGGTATGGGCGTGGAGGGTGTGGAGGAGGGGTTTGGGGTGGAGGAAGGGGGCGTTGTGACTGGGGGAGGAGATGTGGAAGGAAAGGTTTCGCATGTGGTCTGATCACGGGTGGGGGGTGGGAGGTAGGGGGGGATCAGTTCTTGTGTGACCGATGCGTCCTCTGCTTGCTTTTGCCCTAGGATTTTCTTAATGGACGATTGCTGTTCGGAGCACATTCCGATCAGCAAGTCAATTTTATTCTCGATCAGATTTTGATCCGTGAAGGAGGGCCCATTACGGGTCTGTACTCTTGGGGTGACCAGTCTGTTGGGAGAGTGTACGTTGTCGTTGTTGCGAACACTATATTTTCATTATCGGCACACTGATTAATCCTAGTGTGCACGATAATGTTTGTCATCCGTTTGGTGTCCCGTGCCGTGTACCTGGGTTTTCTGGAGTCGGATAAACTTATTTCAATGTTATGGGCTTGTTCGATTTCAGCCAGCCTGTACTATTTTCTGATTTGATCACAGATG
>NC_091587.1:20348379-20355879 GCF_042767895.1 Penaeus vannamei | reverse complement strand
GTTTAAACGTAAAGAAAAGAAAAAAGTAAAGAAAAAAGTAAAAAAAAGTAAAAAAAAAAGTAAAGAAAAACGAAAGTGAAAAAGAAAAAAAAGTAAAGAAAAACGAAAGTCAAAAAGAAAAAAAGTAAAGAAAAAAGTGAATAAGTAAAAAATGTAAAAAAAAAAAAAAAAAGAGTGAACACACATGTTGATTATAACCAAAATAAGTCAATGGCAACATGGCAACGGACGGTATAAATCAAATAAAAAATTACGAAGAAAATCAAATGAATTGATTTATCAAACAGCTGATGCATAACTATGAAAATTCAACGAAATATAAAGAAAATTCACCCGAAACATTGCATCAGGTTGACTCCTAAAAGAAAATACTCGAAAGTAAAAAAATATGATAATATCTATTGTTGCATTCTTTTGAAATTAGTGTTTTATGTTCTCTTCAAAGGAATTCCGAGAATGAGATCGATTTTTAATGCATTGGTGGGGAGAAGACAGTGCTGTGGTGGGCGTGAGTGGAAGGGCGGTGATCCCGGGTACCCAAATGGTGGGCGGGGGAGGGGGAGGGGGGGGGCATCAGAGAGAAATAAAATCGTGATTTTGGAATCCACATCTAAATCGAATAAAGTGTTTATTTCGTGTTTCATCCGCGTTTCCATATTCAAAATATTTCCCTTTCTGACATTTTCAGTATTAGGCCTTATACGCGAGTCTTATGGCCATACAAACAAGGAGTTGTTACCGGTAAGTGGTAAGTGGTGTTGTTAATGAAATTAAAGATAATGATGATAATAATAAAGATAATACTAATAATGATAATAATAATGATAATAATAATAATAATAATGATAATGATAATAACAATAACAATAATAATAATAACAATAACAATAATAATAATCGTTTCATACCTCTGCACGCCACCATGAGAAGATCATAATATGTAGATCTTATAGTGATGATTATGATCTAATAATAATGACGACAGGAATTCAGTGATATTGCTGATTATGCTGAAACATGAGGATGGATAACAATGACACCAGTGATGTTGACTGCAGTTCGTGCCATTAACAGCATCACAAGAATGCTAATAATGCAGTCATAAGCCTAGCAACAAAAGCAATATCAATAATAGTAGTATTATTTGTTGTATCATATACATTATCATTATTATTGTCATTGTCATTATTATTATCATTATCATTATTATTATCATTATTATTATCATTATCATTATTATTATCATTGTCATTATTATTATATTTATCATTATTATTATCATCATTATTATAATCATTATCATTATTATGATCATTATCATTATTATTATCATTATTATTATCATTATCATTATTATGATCATTATCATTATTATTATCATTATTATTATCATTATCATTATTATTATCATTGTCATTATTATTATATTCATCATTATTATTATATTTATCATTATTATTATCATTATCATTATTATTATCATTATCATTATCATTTGCATTTGCATTATTATTATCATTATGTTTATCACCATTATTATCATCATCAGTATTAGAATCATAACAATAGATTTTATCATTGTTGTTTTTACTACTGCTATTATTATTACTGCTATTATCATTACCACTATTATTATTAATGTTATTGCTATTACTTTTATTAGTAGCAGTATTAGTATTGTTGATGTTGTTATCATTATCATTATCTTCATTGTTATTATCAATTATTATCGTTATTATTATTATCATTATTCCCAATATCATTATCATTATTCCTAATGGTATTATTACTATCATTATCATTAATGATCCCATTATAATCATTATTATTATTATCATTATTATTAGTAGTAGTAGTTGTTGTAGTAGTAGTAGTATTATGCTGATGATTGTTGTTTTATCATAATCTTCATTATTACCATCATTATTATCATTGCTATTATCATTATTGTTATTATCATTATTATCATTATTATTATTATTATTATTATTATTATTATTATTATTATTATTATTGTTGTTGTTGTTGTTGTTGTTGTTGTTGTTGTTGTTGTTGTTGTTGTTGTTATTGTTATTATTATCTTGATTATTATTATCATTATTATCATTGCTATTGATATTGTCATTATTTTGATCATTATTTTCATCATTATTATTATGATTATTACTATAACTATTACTTTCATTATTACGCTGCCGTCATCATCATCATTATTATTATCATTATCATCTTCATTATCAATATCATTACTTTTGTTATCATTATTATCATTATCGTGATCATTATTATTTCTATTATTATTATTATTATTAATTTTATCATCAGTATTTATCATTAACACTATCATTATCATTATTTCTATTATCATTATTATTGTCATTATTGTTTATATGATTATCATTATTATTATCATTATCATTTTTATCATTGTCATTATCATCATCAACACTGTGATTATCATCATTGGTATTATCATTATAATTATCATAATTAATACTATTACTACTATTATTATTACCAACATCATCATAATCTTTATCATTATCATTATTATCCTTATCTTTGTTTTTTATTGTTTGTACATATTATTATTACAAAAAATATCACCAGAATCATTATCATTGCTATTATCTTTATCATCATGACTATCATTACCATTATTAGCTGTATCATAATCATATCATTATAATTATTGGTATCCTTATTATGATCATCATAACTGGGTCCCTAATCACTTTCATTATTTTCATTAAAATGTTCATTATTTGGTCTATTATCTGTTACTATTGTTATTATTATCATTTCTGCTATTATTATTTATTGTTATTATTACATTATCATTTTAACATCAATGATAATGATAATAATAATTTTATGTTATTATTATTATTATTATTACTATTATTATTATTATTATTATTATTATTATTATTATTATTATTATCATTATTATTATTATTATTATTATTATTATTATTATTATTATTATTATTATCATTATTACTATCATCATTATCATGATAATGAAAATGGTAATGCTAATAATAATAATAACAAAAAATAATGATGATAATTCTAATAATTATGATTATAATGATAATAATAATAACAAATGAAAAAATGTGTCTTCCTTTTCTTATTAATGGCATAATGGAGGGAAATGTACAAACACGAAGACTAAAAAGACGTAATTTAAGAACATAATTGAAAACTCGTCAATACAGATAAGAATAAGGAAAAATAAAATAAAAGAAAGAAAAAATTAAAAATGAAAAAAAGAGTGAAAGAAAAAGGAAGAGAGAACTCAAACACACGAACATTGAAAACAGCTGACAAACCATTTTGTGGTTTATTTGTTTACAGTTTTGCTTCTCTCCAGCCACACGTGTGTTTACAGAAGTCTAGATCATATGAGGACGTGGTATCTCATCTAGAGCGCCATATGTTCAAGCTGTGGGATTCGTGAATATAATTATCTATTTTTGTAAAAAAAAATAAAAGAAAAAAAAATGGATCGATGTCCACACGTGAGTATGGAGACATAAGGACATACACACATATACGCACAAACAAATAATAACAGGTATACATACATCACACACGAACGTACACACGCAGGCTAAAAGGAAAACACGTTTTTCCCAAATATAACGCACACTCCTTTGCAGCACTCTGTACAAAATTTGGCGAACGTGCATGTACATACACAGATGTTTAGAACACTTGCTGCAACTGCCAGGTGAAAGTTGCCAATACTTCTCCACCGACGGAACAGTTTGGATCGAAACATATTGGCTCGATACGTTTTGAATAGAAATTTATGATTCGAAACATATTGATTCGAAAAATATTGATTCGAAACATTTCACATCGAAATTAATTGATTTCGATATATTGATTTGCAACATTTTGATTCAATACATTTTGATTTGAAACATTTTCATCTGAAAACATACTGTTTTGGAACTTTTTGCATCGGAACCTAAATTTGCGAAAGCTTTTCATTCGAGAGACCTCTTATTTGGTTAGAACGGATACGGAATCAAAACATTTCTTTCGTGGTTTTCATTCTATGCATAGCGTGTCCTCTCATCATTTCCTGCGGCCTTTGAATATATGTAAAGATTGAAGTTTCTGAGCCAACTATCTCGTCCCTAATTTGCGAAAATCTGCAAGGTTGCCGGAAACATTTCCATGCAAATGATGGGCGTCTGGGGTGCAAAGGCAAGGAGAAAAATGTTTGTGAGAAGAGCTTGGGCGTTTGGGTAATATACTGATAAAATACACAAAGACATAGATACACAGATGAATATACAGATGTCTAGACAGACAAATATATAACAGACATAGACAGATGTTAGATATACATATGAACCGAATGACAGATAAAAAAAAAGTTGTTGCGTGTGTTTGTGTCTATCTGTTTGTTAGAATACGTTTATATCTGTGTAAGCTGTATAAGTGTACATGTGCTCTGCAATCTGTGCATTTGTTTGAGTATATGTGTGTGCCAGTGTGTATGCGTGTGTGTGTGCCAGTGTGTATGTGTGCCAGCGTGTATGCGCGCGCGTGTGCGCCAGTGTATATGCGTGTGCGTGCATGTCTACATATGCGCGTGATCGTGCATCCGCGCATGCACATGCAGCATACACCCGCATACGTGCAAGCAAGGCGTCCATATTTGCGTTCCAGACGGAGCAGTCCAATGACAGGCCGCGTCTGCTTGCCTCCAGACACAGACCGTTCGTCCAAGGCCGAGCGAGGCGGCGGCGGCAACGCGCTTGTTCTTGCTTGCAGGCAGACTGTCAGGGAATCTCATTGCAAGCGTTACGTATTTGCAAGAGAAGAGGAGAAGCGAGAGCAGAGGAGACGCGAGGGAAGAGAAGCGAGAGAAGAGGAGAAGAGAGGGAAGTGGGAGGAGTCTCATTGCAAGCGTTAAGAATATGCGAAAGAGGAAGTAGTGCTTGGACGCAGGCAGAGAGAGAGGGGGGGGGGGGTGAGGATGAAAGGGGAGGAGGGGAGGACGAGAGGGAAAGTGGGGAAAGGAAGAGGAGGAATGGGAAGGGGAAGAAGGAAAAGAGGAGGAATTGAGGAAAGAGAGGACAACAGACGAACGATTGGAGGAGAAAGAGAAAATAGAGGAGGAATGGAAGGTAAAGAGAGGAAAACAAAAGAGGAATTGAAAGAGAAAAAAAGCGAGGATGCGTTGGAAGGGAAATAGAGGGAATAAAGGAGGAATTGGAAGAGGAAGAAGAGAAAATTAAAAGAGCATATGGAAAGAATGAAATATACTATAGACAAGGAACGAAAACAGGAGGAAGTGGAAGAGAAACAAGGATGTGGTGGAAGTGGAAGAAAAAGGAAGAAGAGGAGTGGAAGTGGAAGAAAAAAGGTGGAAGAGGAAAATAAAGTGGAAAAGGAGTGGAAGTGAAAGAAAAGGGTGGAAGAGGAAGAAAACGATGAAAGAGAAGTGGAAGAGAGGAAAAGGTGGAAGAGGAGAGGAAGTGGAAGAAAAAAATGTGGAACCGGAGGCTCAGCCAAGTGAACCCGAGTCGCGCACCTCAACTGTGAATCATGAAGCACTGTGAATCATGAAGCCATTTCCGGTGTTTAGCGCGGCCTTACGAGCGCATGACTTCCGGTCCACTTCATCAAAGGGCGATGGAGATTCGCCGGCCGCTATAACGAGGCCAATTTGCCCGCCATTTTGGAGTTCGTTAGGTTGGCGTGCTTGGTTAGCAGATGCACACTAATTCTTGCATATATATATATATATATATATATATATATATATATATATATATATATATATATATATATATATATATATACGCATGTATGTACACGCACACATACGCATGTGCACATATACATATTCATGTGCACTTGCGCATAAACATGCACAAACAAACACACGCACACACACCTACACACCCACACACACACACACACCTACACACACACACACACACACACACACACACACACACACACACACACACACACACACACACACACACACACACACACACACATATATATACTTATATATATATATGTGTATATATATATATATATATATATATATATATATATATATATATATATATATATATATATATATATACGTATACATACACAAACAGACATTCACAGTTATCCACATATCTGCATACCTACAGACATACACAGACACATACATAATACATACATACACGCCCATGCACTAAGAAATACAACAGCAGATAAAGTACCCGGTGGCAGTGGCAGTAGCACACCTCTTCATCGCCTCGCATCAGCAACTGACGGCTAAGTGTGAACGGCAGCCCCGCGGAAACTCACATCCGGGAACCTGTGACGAAGGATCCCGGATGTTTATCTTCTGTTCATCCGGGAACTTCCTGTCATGTTTATTCTTCAGAGAGAAGCTTCGGATAAAAAAAAAAAAAAAAAAAAAAAAAAATCAAAATTGTTGGAGAGACGATCGATACTTGAGAATTTTAAGAATGTTACGCACGGGTACGAAGACAAAGGCCCTGTGTACCCGAACTGAAACAAGAATCCGCGTCTGAAGTGAGGTAACTCGCCTCGCCTGAAGTGAAGCAACAGCCTCGCCTAGAAGTGGGATTGCGTCATCGACTTCGCTTGCTTTGTGCGGATTCATTCATGCACCAGCGAGCTATTGTCTTCCTCTGCCGCTTCGTCTTTCATAGCGAAATGGCTGTTGTCTTTATTCTGCGAAGTATATTGTGCACGTTCGGTATAGCTACAGCCTAAGTAGGACAAAAAAAATATTGATTATTATCAATATATCAGCCGTCATGATCATTATTGTTGTTGTTGTTATTGCTATTATTATTATGATTTTCTTGTTATCATTAACATTATTATCTTTATTATTATCTTCTTTTCCTCCTCCCCATTCTCCTTCCTCCACCTTCCTCTCACACTGACCCTTTTCCCCTCACTCCTTCACTCCTTCCCTTCTCCTCCCCTTCCCCTAACCTCCCCCCCCCCCGAGTCTCCTTTTTCCCTCACTTCCTCCTTCCTTTCTTCCTTCCCTCCCTTCCCATCTCCTCTTTCTCACTCTCCCGGATATTAACTCTTGAAACTTTGAGGAAAGTCTCCCCCTCCCCCTCCCGCTCTTCCTCCTCCTCCTCCTCCTCCTCCGTCTCCCCCTCCCTCTCCCGCTCTTTCTCCTCATCTTCATCCTCCTTCTCCCCCTAATGTTCCTCCTCTCCAACCCCACCCTTAACCGCTTTCTCCTCTTCCTCCTTCCCCACCTTCCCCACCTCCTCCTCCTTCTCCTACTTCCCCACTTCCCCCCTCATCTTCCTCCTTCCCCACCTCCCCCTCCTCCTCCCCCGCCTTCCCCACCTTCCCTACCTCCTACTCCACTCCACCCTCCTCCTCCTCCTACCCCACCTTCCCCACCTCCTCCCCCTCCCCTACCTCCTCCTCCCCCATTTCCTCCTCCTCCTTCCCCACCTCCTCCTCCTC